>NC_092234.1:63444163-63526663 GCF_036320965.1 Panulirus ornatus
TATAAACTTGTCTTTTAACATGTGTCAGGTCATGATTATTGGAAAAGACATGAGAGGGTAAAAAGTTCCAAAACTTTGAGGTGTATGGAAAAAAAATACAGTTTTCAAAACGGCCCACCAATGAGCTGCAAACTGCAACGCGGTAGTGATGTGATCTAACACCTTACCGAGTATTGTATGATCCAGTTAGTGGTGGGGTACACAAGCAGTTAGATATGAAAGCAGTACTCCACACAAGGAGGGATCCATCCTTTGTATAAACGTAGCAACTGTTCAAAAGAAAACTTTCCACATTTAAACATGACTCCCAGGTTCTTAGAGGCAGACATAACCGTTTCCGTAATGTGGGGTTTCCAATAAAGAGTTGAGTTACAGTAACACCAGGAATGTTCATTGAGTCAAAGGTGCAAATTTGGAACTGTCAAAGTAGAACAGAAAGAATTGAGGAATTTTCGATTGAGAGATGGGCAGAAACTGGGTCTTCAAACTTAACCAGATTTCATCTACTCCATTGAAATATCCTTTCCAAGTCTGAGTTTATTGAGGAAGTTATGTCGAGGGAGATGCAGATCGAGTGAGGGAAGGAAAATGAAGGATGCGGAGGAATGCAGTGTTGAGTCGTCAGCTAATGACTGCATTTGATTATTTGTGGAAGAAAGGAAATCATTGATAATGGGTGAAAAAGTTTAAGAGAGGACAGAACCTTGAAGGAAACCGTTGTTGATGGAAAATAAGGGGGAGGCTGATCCATCAACAGCCACGAAGATCGATCGGCAGGAGAGGGAGCTAAATATAAAGGAGCAAAGTGAGAAAGTAAGTCAAAAGAGAGGAGCTCCAGGATGAGACCCTAATGCCATACCCTGTTAAAAGATTTGGATAAGTCAAGGACAACTACATAGGATTCCCATTAATCTTTCAGACACTAGTAATACAGGAAAGAATATCACCAGTGGATCTCGCCTTGCGGAAGCCATACTGGTGGTGATCAGATAGAAGACTGAGATTCAAGAAGCTGAGGATATGGTAGTTGGGGAGGGATTCAAAGACTTTGGAAATGGTAGATGTCAAAGCAACAGGAAAATAGAGGGGCTGTAGCTGTCACCATTATTAGGGAAGGGGTGTATCAGTGCGTGCCGCCAATAAGAACGAAAAGTTTTAGTTTTTAAAGAGAAATGGAACAGGTGAGCAAGCACCGGTGAAAGTTCAGAAGCACACTCTCCGAGTACATGGGGATGGATGACATGAGAAGCGCTTTTCGGGAGGTTCAAAAAGAGATTGGGGGATGGGGCATAGGATTAGTAAGAGAAGCAGCAGGGGTGAAGGAATGCTAGAATCATCCAAGGTGTCAGACTATTCTTTTCGTTTCATTCGAGATGGCCTCGAGTGAAGCAGGCATTGGCCTGTGCCATTTCAGCAACTAATGGAGAGAGAAAAGATGTGAATGGATACGTTGCTCTCACTTAACTAGCCAACCACACTCGCGATGAAGTTCGTTTTTCATTTAACTCTCAGCATATGGGTAACGACGGTGTATAAGTAATCTCTGTCAGTACATTGTGTGCCTAATCCAGTCAATGGAATGAAAAGTGGAAAATATTCATAGATTATTATTACTATTATCATTTTCGATTATCTTTATCGTTATCATTATTGACATTGTTGTCGTCAAACGCTGTCAGTCAGGAAGAGGTTGATTTGATAGTAATCTCTAGGAAGAAAAAGAAAATTTATAAAATTCTTTCATATTGACAACTGAAAATATTACACATACCTATAGAATCTGCAAAAAAATAATATTCTAAAATTTAAGATAACCCACATATGTATATATATTTTTCAACCATTTTATATTTCTCCCGCTCTCTCTACAGACGCGGATGACGTCACAAGTCAAAAGCAGTGTTGAAAATGGCGGAATGTTATTTGTTGTGTTGACCCGAATTATAAAGGTTTGAGTACTTCACCTGTTTGCCATAATATATTAATGATACATTTGACTTCAGATGTCTTCAGTGCTTGCCAAGGATGTGCTTCCCATTTCTGTTTGCGTCGAATGTGTGTGTGTTTTGTGATATTGCTCCTTGCTGTCATTGACCGGGACTACATTTTAAGTGCGGTGGAACAGGAGGCGGTGTGTGATGTTTCAGGCAATTGATGTAAACCACAGTGAAATTAGCTTTGCTTTGTTTATTGAATAGGAACAGAGAATAAGATTTAGGTTGATGGTTGTCCTTTTCGCTTACCCAAGTTGGGTCACGACAAAGGTTAAAAGGAGCCTTTTCAACTAAATGCTTGGAATGGGCTAAACATTCTATGGAACATCGTTACTAGAATAAAGTGTAATTAGTTAGTTCTAAAGTTTAATAGCATCACCTAAGTCATGTAGAAATATTGCTGATTTCGCTATGAGGTGATAGCATACTGTAATTAGAAGGAAATTAGAACCAGGAACGTGAATTAGAATTTTTTTTTAGCACGATTTTGCTTTTGTATAGTTCCAGTTGGAGAAGAGGAGTGAAACAGTTAGGATATACAACATATTAGTCTCATGTTACATCCTGACTTGAACCAAGCCAGTTTTACTGTTTTTGTAGAAGAGCTTAATAGGTATACAGAGCAATCACTTCTTTTTACGTATTCTGTAATAGTTGAGGTGATGGTAGGCGGGGGGGGGGGGGGTGAGGTCTAGGTAAAGTAAGGTGGTAATTGGTAATGTATATATATATATATATATATATATATATATATATATATATATATATAAGGACGCAAGTGTTCTAGTTTTATTGTACCGGTTCTTTTATGGAATTGATCATACTACTGGAACTGATTAATTAAGATCGATGGATTAGCAAATTCACTTGCATATCAATTTTCAGTGTTAACTTATTGGTGGTAGGGTTAGGAGGGAGTTCTTTGGTTCAAGAGGGAAAGAGAGTTCATGTGTCTTTAGACATGTTAGAGTATGAGACTATGTGGAACAGATCTCTTTGTGCTGTAATTCGATCACTGTGTTTTTTAGGCATCAGAACTCCCCTAAAAAATCAACAGAACTCATATAAAGCTTACCAGACCTTCCCTAGGGGCTGAGATTTACGTAATTATTGATATTATGGGAGGTACTACACTTAAAACCCTACTCTCTGTACTGTGTATGGAGTACAGTAAACCACTTTTGTCAAAATGTGTTGGATTGCAGCATGTTAATTATTTTTTAAACATTACCGATTAATTAGTAAAATAAAATCACTGCCTCTTCACACTTTGCCCATGATTGAATTCAGGAAAAGACACCAAGAATCACACCTTAGTTACACTTTTTATACTGAAGGTATGGAAAGAATGAATTTTTTTATTATTGACAAGTAATTGCTCTCCCTTTGTTCCCTAATCAAGTTTCCAATCATGAGACATTCCGATCCTTTCAAAACATTTTGTTTTTCCATCTAAGAATATTAACAAAACTGTTCACTACAAATGTGTCAGATTCAATGAAAAATGAATTAGCTGTTAATAGAGATAACATTCCTTAGAAAGATACGAGGCCATGTATATTTTTGTTTTCCCTTTGACAGCTGTTATAGATGCCGATAACCATTGACAAGGAAAATTTTTGTGAATGGGAATTTGGCAATTATTAAACCACATTTATGTATTTCTTCAACTTGCACATTTCTTCTTGAGTATTGTAAAGCACATTGTTATACATCAAAAGGTTTATTTATTAGTTATATATATTAATTAGTCATATTTTCCCTTCATTAACAACCCTAATACATCGTCTGATATTGAAAGATGTGTGAAAATGGAATAGCTCACACTTAGTTATAGAAATGATGAATCCAGAAGAGTGGAGTGAAGATCTTCATTGTAAAAGATGCTTGACTTTTTTTTGATAAATTACCAACAATGAGTATGGTTGTAGTTCTAAGAGTGGTGTTACTGGGCCCTGCCAGCACGAGGTTACACTGAATGAGGTCATGTTGATGAGGCTGTATCATTGGGATTACATTCTTATCTAAGAATGTCTCACTCCAAAGAAGTCTACATTTTCTGGCTGCTGAAAGTAGTACAGCTTTTGAAAATGTCCTGGGTAATTATAGTTAAAGGAGATGCCATGGCAAAAGATTTTCCACTTATCCCTGTCCTTACATGCCTTCACATCCACCATTCCACACATTCTTCCACTTTTTCTCTCCCTCTATTATTCCTCCACCCTATTTGCCTATGTCACAGGTGGTTTTCCACTCACAGCAACCCCTTTAATTGTACTATCATACACTCTCCTTTAAACTCCCAGTCTTGCATTCTTTCCACATGCCCAAACCACCTCAAAGTATTACATTTCACGCATTCTACCTCCACATTTAACTTCCTTTGCATTCCCAGCCATACCACTTCTCTCATGCACTCTTTCATTTCTTTCTTTTTTCCATCTAGTCACACCACATGCTTTTCTCAAGTAGCTCATATCCACATCCTGGATTTTTGACAGAGCTCTTTGCTTCATTCCGTGTTCATGTTTTGGCTGCATAGCTCAAGGTTGAGAGGACTGTGCTGTCCCTTAATGCTCTCTTCAGTTTTAAACTTACACCTCTAACCTTCATTATTTTGTTAAGGGACCCAATAGCTCTTCTACCCTATACTGCTCTCTCCCTTATCGCCTTGCATATCACCACACTTACCCAAGACAGCTCCCAAATACTTAAATTCCCTCTCTTCTTCCACTCTTTTTCCTCTCATATCTACAGTACCACACTTTCTTCTTTCACTCAATATGGATTTACAAAATCTGTACTTTCACTCTCTTTCATTTCAAACACCATTACTTTACTTTTACTTGCATTTACCTTCAGTTGCTTATGCTTACACACGTCATAGAACATGCTTACAACCTTCAGCAATTCCTCTTCACTCTCAGTATTCAACACAGTATCATCCGCAAACAGGCTTGCCACTTGCCACCATATGTCACTGCCACACCCCATCTCTGCACCCTTTTTCTCTAGTTTTGTTTTCATCTCTTTTATCACTCTAACCATGTAAATATTAAAAACCCACGGTGACGTCACTCAGCCCTGCCCCACACCTACATATATCCCACAACTTTTGTTCAGCTCTCCATTTGCCCTTACACACTCATTTGTTCCTCTATAGAATGCTTTTACACCATCCAACATTTCTTTCATCTGTTTTCTTGTGCTACCTCACAAAGGTGGGAGACAGCGTCAAAGTATAATAAAAATAAATAGAATATATATATATATATATATATATATATATATATATATATATATATATATATATATATATATATACACTTCCCTCGTATTCCCTGCGTGTCGTAGAAGGCGACTAAAAGGGGAGGGAGCGGGTGGCTGGAAATCCTCCCCTTTTTTGTTTTTTTTTTATTTTCCAAAAGAAGCAACAGAGAAGGGGGTCAGGTGAGGATATTCCCTCTAAGGCCCAGTTCTCTGTTCTTAACGCTACCTCGCTAACGCGGGAAATGGCAAATAGTATGAAAAATATATATATATATATATATATATATATATATATATATATATATATATATATATATATATATATATATATATATATTTTGCCGGTCTCCCGCGTTTGCGAGGTAGTGCAAGGAAACAGACGAAAGAAATGGCCCAACCCACCCCCATACACATGTATATACATACACGTCCACACACGCAAATATACATACCTACACAGATTTCCATGGTTTACCCCAGACACTTCACATGCCCTGATTCAATCCACTGACAGCACGTCAACCCCGGTATACCACATCGATCCAATTCACTCTATTCCTTGCCCTCCTTTCACCCTCCTGCATGTTCAGGCCCCGATCACAAAATCTTTTTCACTCCATCTTTCCACCTCCAATTTGATCTCCCACTTCTCCTCGTTCCCTCCACCTCCGACACATATATCCTCTTGGTCAATCTTTCCTCACTCATTCTCTCCATGTGCCCAAACCATTTCAAAACACCCTCTTCTGCTCTCTCAACCACGCTCTTTTTATTTCCACACATCTCTCTTACCCTTACGTTACGTACTCGATCAAACCACCTCACACCACACATTGTCCTCAAACATCTCATTTCCAGCACATCCACCCTCCTGCGCACAACTCTATCCATAGCCCACGCCTCGCAACCATACAAAATTGTTGGAACCACTATTCCTTCAAACATAACCATTTTTGCCTTCCGAGATAATGTTCTCGACTTCCACACATTCTTCAAGGCTCCCAGGATTTTCGCCCCCCTCCCCCACCCTATGATCCACTTCCGCTTCCATGGTTCCATCCACTGCCAGATCCACTCCCAAATATCTAAAACACTTTACTTCCTCCAGTTTTTCTCCATTCAAACTTACCTCCCAATTGACTTGACCCTCAACCCTACTGTACTTGATTTAAAACTTTACACTGGTATATTGAACAGCACTATTGTAGCAGGATGCCAGGCATTTATAAAATTAGCAAGAATTGCAATTATAATTTCTTAATCAAGTTATTGTGGGAATCCAAAATAACAGATCTTCAAAACAGTTGAAGTTCGCAAAGGAGTATGAAAGAACTCAAAATTTGCAATTTATCCGATTGGGTACACTAAAGTATTTACATATAAATGTTATTACAATAAATGTAAGCAATTGTTTGATTAGATGACTAGTGGTTGATTGTTAATGGAAATGTAAGGATGAAAATATTGATCCTATCCCCTTAATCCCCTATCCCTGGGGATAGGGGATTAAGAATACTTCCCACGTATTCCCTGCGTGTCGTAGAAGGCGACTAAAAGGGAAGGGAGCAGGGGGCTGGAAATCCTCCCCTCTCGTTTTTTTTTTAATTTTCCAAAAGAAGGAACAGAGAAGGGGGCCAGGTGAGGATATTCCCTCAAAGGCCCAGT
Source organism: Panulirus ornatus (assembly GCF_036320965.1). Classification (NCBI taxonomy): domain Eukaryota; kingdom Metazoa; phylum Arthropoda; class Malacostraca; order Decapoda; family Palinuridae; genus Panulirus; species Panulirus ornatus. Next base: position 63,451,093 of record NC_092234.1, read on the forward strand.
CCTCTGTTCTTAACGCTACCTCGCTATCGCGGGAAATGGCGAATAGTATGAAAAAAAAAAAAAAAAAAAAAAAAAATATATATATATATATATATATATATATATACTTAGAAATACTTCAGTAACACAACTATAAACATTTACTTCCCCTTTTTTTAAAGGGAAGTAAATGTTCATAGTTGTGTTACTGGAGTGATAGTTTTCATACATGGTGCTTTGACAAGAAAATAGTGAAATTGGAAAAAATGTAGCTTAGACATTGAAGCTTATTGATACAGTGGTTAAATTGATGAGAACTACTATTGACGTTTGTGTAAATAGATTATACATTTCCCTTTTCCGTAGCCAGAGGTTGAACCATTATGTGACATTTTTCATTTCATTTCAAGCTAGAAGTTTCAGTTTTCTAAATTATTTCTTACATTTTTCATATGTATATGTGTGTGTGTGTGTATATGTGCGTATGTATGTGTATGTATGTATGTATATATATATATATATATATATATATATATATATATATATATATATATATATATCTATATATATATTTATTTTATTATTTTTTATTATACTTTGTCGCTGTCTCCCGCGTTTGCGAGGTAGCGCAAGGAAACAGACGAAAGAAATGGCCCAACCCCCCCCATACACATGTATATACATACGTCCACACACGCAAATATACATACCTACACAGCTTTCCATGGCTTACCCCAGATGCTTCACATGCCTTGATTCAATCCACTGACAGCACGTCAACCCCGGTATACCACATCGCTCCAATTCACTCTATTCCTTGCCCTCCTTTCACCCTCCTGCATGTTCAGGCCCCGATCACACAAAATCTTTTTCACTCCATCTTTCCACATCCAATTTGGTCTCCCTCTTCTCCTTGTTCCCTCCACCTCCGACACATATATCCTCTTGGTCAATCTTTCCTCACTCATCCTCTCCATGTGCCCAAACCACTTCAAAACACCCTCTTCTGCTCTCTCAACCACGCTCTTTTTATTTCCACACATCTCTCTTACCCTTACGTTACTCACTCGATCAAACCACCTCACACCACACATTGTCCTCAAACATCTCATTTCCAGCACATCCATCCTCCTGCGCACAACTCTATCCATAGCCCACGCCTCGCAACTATACAACATTGTTGGAACCACTATTCCTTCAAACATACCCATTTTTGCTTTCCGAGATAATGTTCTCGACTTCCACACATTCTTCAAGGCCCCCAGAATTTTCGCCCCCTCCCCCACCCTATGATCCACTTCCGCTTCCATGGTTCCATCCGCTGCCAGATCCACTCCCAGATATATAAAACACTTCACTTCCTCCAGTTTTTCTCCATTCAAACTCACCTCCCAGTTGACTTGACCCTCAACCCTACTGTACCTAATAACCTTGCTCTTATTCACATTTACTCTTAACTTTCTTCTTCCACACACTTTATATATATATATATATATATATATATATATATATATATATATATATATATATTTTTTTTTTTTATACTTTGTCGCTGTCTCCCGCGTTTGCGAGGTAGCGCAAGGAAATAGACGAAAGAAATGGCCCAACCCCCCCCCCCCATACACATGTATATACATACGTCCACACACGCAAATATACATACCTACACAGCTTTCCATGGTTTACCCCAGACGCTTCACATGCCTTGATTCAATCCACTGACAGCACGTCAACCCCAGTATACCACATCACTCCAATTCACTCTATTCCTTGCCCTCCTTTCACCCTCCTGCATGTTCAGGCCCCGATCACACAAAATCTTTTTCACTCCATCTTTCCACGTCCAATTTGGTCTCCCTCTTCTCCTCGTTCCCTCCACCTCCGACACATATATCCTCTTGGTCAATCTTTCCTCACTCATTCTCTCCATGTGCCCAAACCATTTCAAAACACCCTCTTCTGCTCTCTCAACCATGCTCTTTTTATTTCCACACATCTCTCTTACCCTTACGTTACTCACTTGATCAAACCACCTCACACCACACATTGTCCTCAAACATCTCATTTCCAGCACATCCATCCTCCTGCGCACAACTCTATCCATAGCCCACGCCTCGCAACCATACAACATTGTTGGAACCACTATTCCTTCAAACATACCCATTTTTGCTTTCCGAGATAATGTTCTCGACTTCCACACATTCTTCAAGGCTCCCAGAATTTTCGCCCCCTCCCCCACCCTATGATCCACTTCCGCTTCCATGGTTCCATCGCTGCCAGATCCACTCCCAGATATCTGAAACACTTCACTTCCTTCAGTTTTTCTCCATTCAAACGCACCTCCCAATTGACTTGACCCTCAACCCTACTGTACCTAATAACCTTGCTCTTATTCACATTTACTCTTAACTTTCTTCTTTCACACACTTTACCAAACTCCGTCACCAGCTTCTGCAGTTTCTCACATGAATCAGCCACCAGCGCTGTATCATCAGCGAACAACAACTGACTCACTTCCCAAGCTCTCTCATCCCCAACAGACTTCATACTTGCCCCTCTTTCCAAAACTCTTGCATTCACCTCCCTAACAACCCCATCCATAAACAAATTAAACAACCATAGAGACATCACACACCCCTGCCGCAAACCTACATATATATATATATTTATTTTTTTTATTATACTTTGTCGCTGTCTCCCGCGTTTGCGAGGTAGCGCAAGGAAACAGACGAAAGAAATGGCCCAACCCCCCCCCCATACACATGTATATACATACGTCCACACACGCAAATATACATACCTACACAGCTTTCCATGGTTTACCCGAGACGCTTCACATGCCCCGATTCAATCCACTGACAGCACGTCAACCCCGGTATACCACATCGCTCCAATTCACTCTATTCCTTGCCCTCCTTTCACCCTCCTGCATGTTCAGGCCCCGATCACACAAAATCCTTTTCACTCCATCCTTCCACCTCCAATTTGGTCTCCCTCTTCTTGTTCCCTCCACCTCCGACACATATATCTTCTTGGTCAATCTCTCCTCACTCATCCTCTCCATGTGCCCAAACCACTTCAAAACACCCTCTTCTGCTCTCTCAACCACGCTCTTTTTATTACCACACATCTCTCTTACCCTTACGTTACTCACTCGATCAAACCACCTCACACCACACATTGTCCTCAAACATCTCATTTCCAGCACATCCATCCTCCTGCGCACAACTCTATCCATAGCCCACGCCTCGCAACCATACAACATTGTTGGAACCACTATTCCTTCAAACATACCCATTTTTGCTTTCCGAGATAATGTTCTCGACTTCCACACATTCTTCAAGGCCCCCAGGATTTTCGCCCCCTCCCCCACCCTATGATCCACTTCCGCTTCCATGGTTCCATCCGCTGCCAGATCCACTCCCAGATATCTAAAACACTTCACTTCCTCCAGTTTTTCTCCATTCAAACTCACCTCCCAATTGACTTGACCCTCAACCCTACTGTACCTAATAACCTTGCTCTTATTCACATTTACTCTTAACTTCCTTCTTCCACACACTTTTCCAAACTCAGTCACCAGCTTCTGCAGTTTCTCACATGAATCAGCCACCAGCGCTGTATCATCAGCGAACAACAACTTACTCACTTCCCAAGCTCTCTCATCCCCAACAGACTTCATACTTGCCCCTCTTTCCAAAACTCTTGCATTTACCTCCCTAACAACCCCATCTATAAACAAATTAAACAACCATGGAGACATCACACACCCCTGCCGCAAACCTACATTCACTGAGAACCAATCACTTTCCTCTCTTCCTACACGTACACATGCCTTACATCCTCGATAAAAACTTTTCACTGCTTCTAACAACTTTCCTCCCACACCATATATTCTTGATACCTTCCACAGAGCATCTCTATCAACTCTATCATATGCCTTCTCCAGATCCATAAATGCTACATACAAATCCATTTGCTTTTCTAAGTATTTCTCACATACATTCTTCAAAGCAAACACCTGATCCACACATCCTCTACCACTTCTGAAACCACACTGCTCTTCCCCAGTCTGATGCTCTGTACATGCCTTCACCCTCTCAATCAATACCCTCCCATATAATTTACCAGGAATACTCAACAAACTTATACCTCTGTAATTTGAGCACTCACTCTTATCCCCTTTGCCTTTGTACGCGGGAAACGGCGATCAAATTTAAAGAGGGAAGTCAGCACCACAAGTAAAGCATCCTCCTCGAAGGCTCAGAGTGGGGTGCCTAAATGTGTGTGGATGTAACCAAGATGTGAAGACCCTTACTGGAAAAACAATCACTCTTGAAGTAGAACCTTCAGACACAATTGAAAATGTGAAGGAAAATAGTGAAATTGGAGAAAAATGTAGCTTAGACATTGAAGCTTATTGATACAGTGGTTAAATTGATGAGAACTGCTATTGACGTTTGTGTAAATAAATTATACATTTCCTTTTTTCCATAGCCAGAGGTTGAACCATTATGTGACATTCATTTTTTTCATTCATTTCAAGCTAGAAGTTTCAGTTTTCTAAATTGTTTCTTACATTTTCGCATATGTATATATATGTATGTGTGTGTGTGTGTATATGTGCGTATGTATGTGTATGTGTGTGTATATGTATATATATATGTATATTATCCCTGGGGATAGGGGTGAAAGAATACTTCCCACGTATTCCTCGCATGTCGTAGAAAGCGACTAGAGGGGACGGGAGCGGGGGGCCAGAAATCCTCCCCTCCTTGTATTAACTTTCTAAAATGGGAAACAGAAGAAGGAGTCACGCGGGGAGTGCTCATCCTCCTCGAAGGCTCAGAGTGGGGTGCCTAAATGTGTGTGGATGTAACCAAGATGTGAAAAAAGGAGAGATAGGTAGTATGTTTGAGGAAAGGAACCTGGATGTTTTGGCTCTGAGTGAAACGAAGCTCAAGGGTAAAGGGGAAGAGTGGTTTGGGAATGTCTGGGGAGTAAAGTCAGGGGTTAGTGAGAGGACAAGAGCAAGGGAAGGAGTAGCAATACTCCTGAAACAGGAGTTGTGGGAGTATGTGATAGAGTGTAAGAAAGTAAATTCTCGATTAATATGGGTAAAACTGAAAGTTGATGGAGAGAGGTGGGTGATTATTGGTGCATATGCACCTGGGCATGAGAAGAAAGATCAAGAGAGGCAAGTGTTTTGGGAGCAGCTGAATGAGTGTATTAGTGGTTTTGATGCGCGAGACCGGATCATAGTGATGGGTGATTTGAATGCAAAGGTGAGTAATGTGGCAGTTGAGGGAATAATTGGTATACATGGGGTGTTCAGTGTTGTAAATGGAAATGGTGAAGAGCTTGTAGATTTATGTGCTGAAAAAGGACTGATGATTGGGAATACCTGGTTTAAAAAGCGAGATAAAAAATACTTTTTAAGTAATTATTTTTTACTTATGTAAAAGAGGAAGAGATGGACCGGGAGAGAGCGTATAATTGTGATTACTGTGAGTTTAATTTGAATGGCGTGTGCGAAAAGAGAGACATTTTTTGGGGATGTTTAAGATAGTGAGAGGTTGAACTGGTAGGGATGGTCATGATCATTATCTTGTGGAGGTTGAATGAGGTGAAAGATGTTGAGTAGGGGGGGGGGTTTTTTTTTTTTTAAGAAAGAAGGGAATTATGGGAGAGAGGAGGTGAATAATGATTGAGGGGAGTGTAAGAGAGTGGGAAGAGAAGTGTAGAGTGAGAGAATGGATAGTGTGGAGAAGTACATGTGAGAATACTTAGAAAAAAATGAGAACATATGTCGGAGGAAGATAAGTGTAGGAGCTGTGGAGGAAAGAATATGGTGTAGAGGAAAGAGGAGTTTTGGAGTAAGATGTTGTTGAGAGAGAAAGTGTGGCAGAGTGGTTGGAGGGTTGATGGTCTAGTGTTAATGTAGGAGGGGTGTTAGGAGGAATGCAAGAGTTTGGAAAAGGAAGAGTATGAAGTGTTGGGGATAAAGCATGGAAGTGAGATTGGTGCTATATCAGTGTGGAGATTATGAGAAAGAGAAGTGTGACGGAGTGGTAAAGAGTGGAAGAGAAAGAGTATGTGATAAAGAGGAATAGGTCAAGTGAGGGTTGAGGGCAAGAATGGGAGTAGTTTGAATGGAGAAAAATGAGATGATGAAGGTTTAGATATAAGTGGATGCAGGGATGAAATGGAAGGGAAGTGACATAGGGTGGGGGAGGGTAAATTTTGAAGGGAGTTGAAAATGTGTGGAAGTCGAGAAAGTGTAAGGTGAGAAAGCAAAAAGGGTATGTTTGAGGAATAGAGGTCAACAATTGTGTATGGTTGGAGAGACGTGAGTTAATGGATGACATGTGAGTGCCTGAGGATTGGCAGAATGGTGATAGTGCATGAAATAATTTTTTAATGATTAGTAATATATATATTTAAATTTTAGGGAGATAAAAGATGTTTTGGAAAGATAAATAAAGTGTGTAAGAGAGATTGGGAATTATCAAAATGAGGCGTGACAAGTAGTGATGAGTAGAGAGAGAGGGTGGTATTTGAAGGTTTGTTGAATGTGTTTGATGATAGAGTGGCAGATATAGGGTGTTTTGGTCGAGGTGGTGTGCAAAGTGAGAGGGTTAGGGAAAATGATTTGGTAAACAGAGAAGAGGTAGTAAAAGCTTTGCGGAAGATGAAAGCTGGCAAGGCAGCTGTTTGATGGTATTGCAGTGGAATTTATTAAAAAAGGGGGTGACTGAATTGTTGAGTGGTTGGTAAGGTTATTTGATGTATGTATGACTTGTGGTGAGGTGCCTGAGGATTGGCGGAATGCTTGCATAGTGCCATTGTACAAAGGCAAAGGGGATAAAAGTGTGTGCTCAAATTACAGAGGTATAAGTTTGTTTAGTATTCCTGGGAAATTATAAGGGAGGGTATTGATTGAGAGGGTAAAGGCATGTACAGAGCATCAGATTGGGGAAGAGCAGTGTGGTTTCAGAAGTGGTAGAGGATGTGTGGATCAGGTGTTTGCTTTGAAGAATGTATGTGAGAAATACTTAGAAAAGCAAATGGATTTGTATGTAGCATTTATGGATCTTTAGAAAGCATATGATAGAGTTGATAGAGATGCTCTGTGGAAGTAATTAAGTATGTATGGTGTGGGAGGCAAGTTGTTAGAAGCAGTGAAAAGTTTTTATCGAGGATGTAAGGCATGTGTGCGTGTAGGAAGAGAGGAAAGTGATTGGTTCTCGGTGAATGTAGGTTTGCGGCAAGGGTGTGTGATGTCTTCATGACTGTTTAATTTGTTTATGGATATGGTTGTTAGGGAGGTGAATGCAAGAGTTTTGGAAACCCTCGCAAGTATGCAGTCTGTTGTGGATGAGAGAGCTTGGGAAGTGAGTCAGTTGTTTGCTGATGATACAGGGCTGGTGGCTGATTTGTGTGAGAAACTGCAGAAGCTGGTGACTGAGTTTGGTAAAATGTGTGAAAGAAGAAAGCTGAGAGTAATTGTGAGTAGGAGCAAGGTTATTAGGTACAGTAGGGTTAAGGGACAAGTCAATTGGGAGGTAAGTTTGAGTGGAGAAAAACTGGAGGAAGTGAAGTGTTTTAGATATCTGGGAGTGGATTTGGCAGCGTATGGAACCATTGAAGCAGAAGAGAATCATGGGGTGGGGGAGGTAATGAAAGTTCTGGGAGTATTGAAGAATGTGTGGAATTCGAGAACATTATCTCGGAAAGCAAAAATGGGTATATTTGAAGGAATAGTGGTTCCAACAATGTTACATGGTTGTGAGGCGTGGTCTATAGATAGAGTTGTGCGGAGGAGGGTGGATGTGCTGGAAATGAGGTGTTTGAGGACGTTATGTGGTGTGAGGTGGTTTGATCAAGTAAGTAATGAAAGGGGTAGAGAGATGTGTGGTAATAAAAAGAGTGTGGTTGAGAGAGCAGAAAAGGGTGTTTTGAAATGGCTTGGTCACATGGAGAGAATGAGTGAGGAAAGATTGACCAAGAGGATATATGTGTCGGATGTGGAGGGAACGAGGAGAAGTGGGAGACCAAATTGGAGGTGGAAAGATGGAGTGAAAAAGATTTTGAGTGATCGGGGCCTGAACATGCAGGAGGGTGAAAGGCATGCAAGGAATAGAGTGAATTGGAACGACGTGGTATACTGGGGTCGACGTGCTGTCAGTGGATTGAACCAGGGCATGTGAAGCGTCTGGGGTAAACCATGGAAAGTTGTATGGGGCCTGGATGTGGAAAGGGAGTTGTGGTTTTGGTGCATTATTACATGACTGCTAGAGACTGAGTATGAACGAATGTGGCCTTTGTTGTCTTTTCCTAGTGCTACCTCGCGCACATGAGGGGGAAGGGGTTCGTTCACGCTCATTCTCTAGCTGTCTTGTATAATGCACCGAAATCACAGCTCCTTTTCCACATCCAGGCCCCACAAAACTTTCCATGGTTTACCCCAGACGCTTCACATGCCCTGGTTCAATCCAGTGACAGCACGTTGACCCCGGTATACCACATCATTCCAATTCACTCAATTCCTTGCATGCCTTTCACCCTCCTGCATGTTCAGGCCTCGATCACTCAAAATCTTTTCCACTCCATCCTTCCACGTACAATTTGGTCTCCTTCTTCTCTTTCCCCCTACCTCTGACACATATATCCTCTTTGTCAGTCTTTCCTCACTCATTCTCTCCATGTGACCAAACCATTTCATAACACATCTCTCTTATCCTTTCATTACTTACTTGATCAAACTACCTCACACCACATATTGTCCTCAAACATCTCATTTCCAACACATCAACCCTCTTTCGCACAACTCTCTATAGCCCATGCCTCGCAATCATATAACATTATTGGAACCACTGTTCCTTCATACACCCATTTTTGCTTTCCGAGATAATGTTCTTGCCTTCCACACATTTCTCAATTCTCCCAGAACTTTCGCCCCCTTCCACACCCTGTGATTCACTTCTGCTTCTATGATTCCACCTCCTGCCAAATCCACTCCCAGATATATAAAACACTTCACTTCTTTCAGTTTTTCTCCATTCAAACTTACCTCCCAACTGACTTGTCCCTCAACCCTACTATACCTAATAACCTTGTTCTTATTCACATTTACTTTTAGCTTTCTTCTCTCACTTAGTCACCAACTTCTGCAGTTTCTCACCCGAATCAGCCACCAGCACTGTATCATCATCGAACAACAACTGGCTCACTTCCCAAGCTCTCTCATCCACAACAGACTGCATACTTGCCCCTCTCTCCAAAACTTTTCCATTCACCTCCTGAACAACCCCATCCATAAAAAAATTAAACAACCATATATTCTTCAAAGCAAACACCTGACGCACACATCCTCTACCAGTTCTGAAACCACACTACTTTTCCCCAATCTGATGCTCTGCACATACCTTTATCCTCGTAATCAATACCCTCCCTTATAATTTCCCAGGAATTTGAACACTCACCTTTATCCCCTATACCTTCGTACATTGGCATTGTACATGCGTTCCACCAATCCTCAGGCACTTCACCATGATACATACATACATTGAATATCCTTACTAACCAATCAACAACACAGTCATCCCCTTTTTTAATAAATTCCACTTCAGTACCATCCAAACCCACTGCTGTAAAGCTTTCACTACCTCTTCTCTGTTTACCAAACCATTTTCCTTGACCCTCTTACTTCGCACACCACCCTGACCAAAACATCCTATATCTTCCACTCTATCATCAAACACATTCAACAAACCTTCAAAATACTCGCTCCATCTCCTCACTTCATCATTACTTGTTATTACCTCAAACCACTCTTCCCCTTTACCCTTGAGCTTTGTTTCACTCTGAGCCAAAACATCCAGGTTCCTTTCCTCTAACATACTTCCTGTCTCTCCTTTCTTCTCATCTTGGTTACATCCACACACATTCAGACACCCCAATCTGAGCCTTCGAGGAGGATGAACACTCCCCGCTTGACTCCTTCTGTTTCCCCTTTTTGAAATTTGAATACAAGGAGGGAGGTTCCAGCCCCCACTCCTGCCCCCCTTTAGTTGCCTTCTTCGACATGCGGGGAATATGTGGGAAGTATTCCTTCTACCCTATACCCAACCATTTGGCTCATTGTTTGGCTTAAGTTTCATGTGTTGCCATTACTTGATACTGTCATCATTTTTCTTCCTACCAATATCCCTGATGCTTTGTTTATGGTGGTGTTGCTATAGCTGCTTCCTGCATTCAGCATGAATGGCTTTTGGATGTTTCTGTTGCCAGGAGTGAGTGTGTTCTGGAGGGCAAAAGAAAAGGATTCAGGTCCACTTAGATTGTCCTTGTGTGAGCCTATCAACTCGTTGTAGAGTACATTGAGATTCCCTGCATAGAGGATCTTGGTATGTTGATAGTAAGCAAGCAGAGCTTCATGGCAAGAAGTCATATAGTTGTAGAGTTGTACTTGGAGGAACATGGGGCAAGTAATGAAACACAGAAGCAAGGTAAGGAAGGGTAGGGAGATTTTAAGCCTGATGGCCTTAAAAGTTACGAGACCCAAGAGCCACATGGCAAACTACAGGTGTTTTTTTTTTTTGTACTACAAGAGTTACAAACTCCACCTTTGGAGTGGAAATGATGAGAGATATAGTTAGAGATTTAATTGATAGTGCAAAAGGTGAATCAGACTTGGACAGTTGGGTTTCATAGAGAAGAAAAAGATTGGGAGGAGGTAAACAGGTGATGCTCAACAGTGTGAAAGTTATGATTAAGACCACAGATGTTGCAGAAATGGATAGAAAAAGAGTCAGGACTTGGAGTAGCAGCTAGGGCAGTGCTGAGTTAATCTCAGTTGCATGATGGCAGTCAAAGTCGGCCCAGGGATCCACCCAGCCCTGCTTGACAGGTGGCACCTCTCTGAAGTGCACCAGATAATTAGTGTTTGGTTGTTTTGTCACACATTTTGAGTGAATAAAAGGTAAGAAAATATCAGCTTCCTCTCTAGCCTATCTTTGTCTATGGTGTTTGATGGATCAGCCTCCCCCTTTTCTCCATCAACATTGGTGTTTCTCAAGATTCTGTCCTGTCCCCTACACATTTTTTTCCTTTTTTCAACGATTTCCTCCTCAAATAATCCAGCGTATTCATGTGCTGATGACTCGATACTGCATTCATGTACATCCTTCATTTCTGCTCCCTCTTGTCTCACTAGATCTGCACCACGTCTTAACACAGCTTGCACAGTAAACTCAGATTTGGACAGGATATCTTAGTGGGGTAGACAAAGATCTTGTTAAGTCTAATGCCTCCAAGACCCAATTTCTACAAATCTCTCTTATGGAAAACTCCTCAACTCTTGTCTCTCCTTTGATGGTTATGTAATTCCAATTCTTGACTTGGTGAACTTACTTGGTATTGCTATAACATCCACACTTTCTTGGAAACCCTACATTACAGGAATAGCTAATTCTTCCTTTAAGATACTGGGTGTCCTGTTTAGATATCGAAACTTCTTCTCTTCTGAACAGCTGCTCCATTTATGCAAGGGATTGATTTGCCCTTGTATGGAATACTGCTCTCATATTTGGGGTGGTTTTATATATGTATGCTTACTTGACTGAGTCGAGTTGAAAGAGATCTGACTTACAAACTGTCCCAGGCTAACTTTCAAACTTGACCCCCTTGCTCTACACCAAAATGTTGGTTTTCTTTCCCTTTTCTATAGATATTACTTTAGTTTTTGCTCCCGAGAGCTGGTTGCTTGTGTGCCCCCACCACAAGCTAGACCACGCAGAATACTCGGCAAGCTGCTGCGTCACGATTATTGTGTGCAACTCAAGGGTGGGCCATTATGAAACCTGCTTCTTTCCCTACACGTCAAAGCTTTGGAGCTCTCTACCTTCTCATGTCTTTCCCAGTATTTATGACCTGGCACATTTCAAAAGACGTCTTTCACGTCCTCAAAAATTCATAAATACTTTCCCTTGTCTTTAAATTTTCTGTTTATAATTCTCTCCCTATTTCAGTTAAGGCTTACCCTTGATGTGGACTTTTCTGTGACTGGATCCTTCAACGTAAAAAGAGATAAAAAGGAATTGGTAACTGAGTTTGGAAGAGTGAGTGAAAGGAGGAAGTTGAAATTGAATGTAAATAAAAGCAAGGTTTAGCAGGATAGAAGGACAGGTTATTTGGGATGTACATTTACATGGAGAAAATTTGTAGGAAATAAAGTGTTTAAGATATTTGGAAGTGGACATGGTAGCGAATGGTATAGTAGCGGAAGTGATTCATAAGGCAGATGAGGAGGGGAAGGTTCTGGAAGCATTGAAGAATGTGTGGAAAGAGATATCATTGCCTGGGAGGGCAAAAATAGTTATTTTTGAAGGTAAAGTAGTCCCAGTAATGTTGTATGGATGCAAGGCATGGGCCATAGATGTTGATGTACAGATGAGATTTGTTGGAAATGGAATGTTTGAGGATAATTTGTGTTCTGAAGTGGTTAAAGTAAGAAATGAAACAGTAAGAGAGAGGTGTTGTAATTAAATGAGCGGTTGAGACAGCTGAGGAGTTTTTTGAAAGGTCTGGATGTATGGAGAGAATGTGAGAGGAGAGGTTGACAGAAAGGATATATATGTCAGAAGTAGAGGGGACAAGGAGAATGGAGAGACCATTTTAGAAATGGAGGGAGGTAGTGAAAAAATTTTCTATCTGGGCATGAACTTACAGGAAGGCAAAGGTGTGCACAAAATAATGAATTGGAATGTTTTGTACAGGAATGTGCTGTTACTGTACTGAATCACTGAACCAGGGCATGTGAAGAGGCTGAAGAAACAATGGAAACATCTTGTAGGGCATGTTTGGGGATGGGGCAGTGGTTTCATTGCATTGCTTTTGGCAGTTTAAGAATGGATGTGAACATATGTGTCCTTTTTGTCTGTGTCGGGTGCTTCCTTGCAGACATGGCAAACATTGAACAAGTATGAAAGAAAGAAAGAAAGAAAGGAAAATGTACATGATATGATATAATACATTTTATGTGATGCAAAGACTGACAGCACAGTACAGCTGAAATATTAGAAAATGACTTGCGTATATAGCATTCAAAGTAAACAGGGAGTGGGTTGATGTAAGACCAAGTTTACTTTGTGCAAGGAAAATATTGTATGTGAATGAAGTAAAAATTTGCACTGTGGTGACAATTTACAGGCTGTTGTATGTTTTCTCAATGCCCTGTGTCCTATCATGCTTGAAATTGTCAGGATTTTTTGAACTTTGTCAGAAATTTCCATAAGATCCCAAATCTAGCCTGGTGAGATCTAGAGGGTATGTTAGATTCTGAATTCCCATACATTGAAGCCCATTAGAATGGAGTTGACTCTATTGTTAATGTAATATACTTGAAGATATGCTGTGATTGCTCATTATGCTTAAGAAATCATTGGGTACCTGAATTTTAGTATAAGATTGAAAGATCCAGGTTTTTTTTAGAAACTAATATTTAAAAGAATTCCCATTAGAAATGCATATATTTAAATTAAATGCAAGGTGGATTGTATAATCTTATAAACCTTGGATTTTATTACAACCCTGACAGTTTTAAGGACATTTATCTGGTGTTTAACAGGCTTAGACTTTGGAGGTCTTTTTCCCCTATAGCTTAGGCTCCATATAAGCTGCTGAGTTGGGACATTGGTCGATGTGGCTCTTGGAAGTTGTAGCTTGCAGGCCTATGTAGCAATCAGATCTCAGCTGGGCCAGTACATCTTGTAAACACTGATCCAGGGCCTTCTTTCATTTCTCCTCCATGAACCTCATTCTGTTTCTGATGTTTTGAATTGTTTTGGGCCATGGATGTTCAAGGTATCTTCTGTTATTGCACCTTTGTTTTGCATGGTTTTATTTTTAGTCTTTCATACCTGTCATGCCAATAGGGAACTATTTCTAGCTTAGGATTAGGACTATGCTTCTTGGATATTCCAAGTTTAAATGATAATGTATCTCCTGTCTGTGTTCACCAAATGTTTCTGTATATATACCATATATGTAAATAGGTATAACCCTAATTCTAATTTCTTTAATGTAAAAATGTTAACTTTTTTTTTTTTGCAGAAAAATGGATGGCGAACTTTTGTCACTCAAGTGGAACAATCACCGCACAACTTTCTACCATGTCATTAGTGGTCTACGAAACAAGGTAACATTGTTTTTCTGATCTAAGGGTTTGTAATGATGCTTATGATCACATTGATATTAATAATGATAAGTAATGAATAATGATTGTTGGGTATATTTTAATAATGATAGTTGATGAAATTTTTTCTTTATTTCATGTTTGCTGTTTCCTCATGATAGTGAAGTAGTATCTGGAACAGATGGGGAATTGGCCCCATTCTTTCATGTCTACTAACTAGCTGTCATGTGTAATGTACCTCCCTCCCCCTTTTCCTCAACTAGGCCCCACATACCTTTCCTTGGTTTCCTCTGACCATTTCATATCCCTGATTCAGTTCACTGATAGCTCATCAACCCCCCCTGGACACTGCACCACTCCACTCTGTCTCATGCACACTGTACATCATCCATCATGTTGAAGCACTCAAAACTTTTCCATTTTTTCCTTTCATCTTCAATTTGATGTCTCCTTTACCCTTCCACCTCTGATGCATATGTCCTTTTTGTCATCAATTCTCATTGTATGTCCAAACTATATCAGCACATCTTCAGTTCTTTCACTCATATTCTTCTTATTTTGACACTGCTATCCTATTCTGTCATTTCTTACTCAGCCAGCCATCCTCATACCCCATATTGCCCTCAGACATTTTATTTCTAATACATTCACCCTCTGCTATACATTCTCATCTATAGTCTAAGCCTTGCATCCTTATAACATTGTTGGGATTGCTGCACTTTCATACATGCCCATATTTCCCTTACAAAATGTGACCTCATTCTATACATTCTTCATTGTGCCCAGGACCTTCTTTCCTTCACCCACCCTATTATTCACTATAGCTTCCATGGTTTCTTCTACTGCTGTACCAACTCCTAGGTATCTAAAACACTCACTTCCTCCAGGTTTCCTCCGTTCAGACTCATACCAACTAACATATCTTTCTCCAGTGTTAAACCTAATATCTTTGCTTTTATTCATGTTTACTCACCTTCCTCCTTTCACACTTTCCCAAAGTCAGAAACCAACTTCTGCAGTTTTCCTCTCAAATCTGCCTCCAGCACCATGTCATCAACCATCAGTAACTGACACCTCTCAAGCCCCTTGATCCCTAACTGACAGCAAATCTGCCCTCTCCCCAGAACCTTACATTCACTTCCTTCATCATCCCATCCATAAACATAAGTGTTAAACACTCATGGTGACAACACACCATGTTGCAGACCCACTTTCATCTGGGACAACTCGCCATCACCTCTGCCTTCTCACACACACACACACACACACACACTTTACAATCTTATTAAAAACTCATTATTGCTTTGAAGAGCTTCCCTTACTACTATCTTAATTTAAACTCATTAATGCTTTAAATAGCTTTCTTTCCACTATATATTTGTAGCTTCTTCCACAAGGAATCTTTATCATCTCTGTCATATGCTTCCTCTAGATCCATAAAGGCCACATATAAATCCTTCTTCTTTTTGTAAGTATTTATCACATACATTCTTTACAGCAAACAACTGATCCACACATCATCTACCATGCTTTTAACCACTTTGTTCCTGTCCAGTCTATCTATCTATGTCTATCTGTCTATATACCTCTGCCTCTGTCTGTCTGTGTCTCTATCTATCTATCTATCTTTTTTTTTTTTTTTTTTTTTTTTTTTTTTTTTTTTTTTTGTCGCTGTCTCCCGCGTTTGCGAGGAAGTGCAAGGAAACAGACGAAAGAAATGGCCCAACCCACCCCCATACACATGTATATACATACGTCCACACACGCAAATATACATACCTACACAGCTTTCCATGGTTTACTCCAGACGCTTCACATGCCTTGATTCAATCCACTGACAGCACGTCAACCCCGGTATACCACATCGCTCCAATTCACTCTATTCCTTGCCCTCCTTTCACCCTCCTGCATGTTCAGGCCCCGATCACACAAAATCTTTTTCACTCCATCTTTCCACCTCCAATTTGGTCTCCCTCTTCTCCTCGTTCCCTCCACCTCCGACACATATATCCTCTTGGTCAATCTTTCCTCACTCATTCTCTCCATGTGCCCAAACCACTTCAAAACACCCTCTTCTGCTCTCTCAACCACGCTCTTTTTATTTCCACACATCTCTCTTACCCTTACGTTACTTACTCGATCAAACCACCTCACACCACACATTGTCCTCAAACATCTCATTTCCAGCACATCCATCCTCTTGCGCACAACTCTATCCATAGCCCACGCCTTGCATCCATACAACATTGTTGGAACCACTATTCCTTCAAACATACCCATTTTTGCTTTACGAGATAATGTTCTCGACTTCCACACATTCTTCAAGGCTCCCAGAATTTTCGCCCCCTCCCCCACCCTATGATCCACTTCCGCTTCCATGGTTCCATCCGCTGCCAGATCCACTCCCAGATATCTAAAACACTTTACTTCCTCCAGTTTTTCTCCATTCAAACTCACCTCCCAATTGACTTGACCCTCAACCCTACTGTACCTAATAACCTTGCTCTTATTCACATTTACTCTTAACTTTCTTCTTTCACACACTTTACCAAACTCAGTCACCAGCTTCTGCAGTTTCTCACATGAATCGGCCATCAGCGCTGTATCATCAGCGAACAACAACTGACTCACTTCCCAAGCTCTCTCATCCCCAACAGACATCGTACTTGCCCCTCTTTCCAAAACTCTTGCATTCACCTCCCTAACAACCCCATCCATAAACAAATTAAACAACCATGGAGACATCACACACCCCTGCCACAAACCTACATTCACTGAGAACCAATCACTTTCCTCTCTTCCTACACGTACACATGCCTTACATCCTCGATAAAAACTTTTCACTGCTTCTAACAACTTGCCTCCCACACCATATATTCTTAATACCTTCCACAGAGCATCTCTATCAACTCTATCATATGCCTTCTCCAGATCCATAAATGCTACATACAAATCCATTTGCTTTTCTAAGTATTTCTCACATACATTCTTCAAAGCAAACACCTGATCCACACATCCTCTACCACTTCTGAAACCACACTGCTCTTCCCCAATCTGATGCTCTGTACGTGCCTTCACCCTCTCAATCAATACCCTCCCATATAATTTATCAGGAATACTCAACAAACTTATACCTCTGTAATTTGAGCACTCACTCTTATCCCCTTTGCCTTTGTACAATGGCACTATGCACGCATTCCGCCAATCCTCAGGCACCTCACCATGAGTCATACATACATTAAATAACCTTACCAACCAGTCAACAATACAGTCACCCCCTTTTTTAATAAATTCCACTGCAATACCATCCAAACCTGCTGCCTTGCCGGCTTTCATCTTCTGCAAAGCTTTTACTACCTCTTCTCTGTTTACCAAATCATTTTCCCTAACCCTCTCACTTTGCACACCACCTCGACCAAAACACCCTATATCTGCCACTCTATCATCAAACACATTCAACAAACCTTCAAAATACTCACTCCATCTCCTTCTCACATCACCACTTCTTGTTATCACCTCCCCATTTGCACCCTTCACTGAAGTTCCCATTTGCTCCCTTGTCTTATGCACTTTATTTACCTCCTTCCAGATTATCTTTTTATTCTCCCTAAAATTTAATGATACTCTCTCACCCCAACTCTCATTTGCCCTTTTTTTCACCTCTTGCACCTTTCTCTTGACCTCCTGTCTCTTTCTTTTATACATCTCCCACTCAATTGCATTTTTTCCCTGCAAAAATCGTCCAAATGCCTCTCTCTTCTCTTTCACTAATACTCTTACTTCTACATCCCACCACTCACTACCCTTTCTAATCAACCCACCTCACACTCTTCTCATGCCACAAGCATCTTTTGCGCAATCCATCACTGATTCCCTAAATACATCCCATTCCTCCTCCACTCCCCTTACTTCCATTGTTCTCACCTTTTTCCATTCTGTACTCAGTCTCTCCTGGTACTTCCTCACACAAGTCTCCTTCCCAAGCTCACTTACTCTCACCACCCTCTTCACCCCAACATTCACTCTTCTTTTCTGAAAACCCATACAAATCTTCACCTTAGCCTCCACAAGATAATGATCAGACATCCCTCCAGTTGCACCTCTCAGCACATTAACATCCAAAAGTCTCTCTTTCGCGCGCCTGTCATTTAACACGTAATCCAATAACGCTCTCTGGCCATCTCTCCTACTTACATACGTATACTTATGTATATCTCGCTTTTTAAACCAGGTATTCCCAATCATCAGTCCTTTTTCAGCACATAAATCTACAAGCTCTTCACCATTTCCATTTACAACACTGAACACCCCATGTATACCAGTTATTCCCTCAACTGCCACATTACTCACCTTTGCATTCAAATCACCCATCACTATAACCTGGTCTCGTGCATCAAAACCACTAACACACTCATTCAGCTGCTCCTAAAACACTTGCCTCTCATGATCTTTCTTCTCATGCCCAGGTGCATATGCACCAATAATCACCCATCTCTCTCCATCAACTTTCAGTTTTACCCATATTAATCGAGAATTTACTTTCTTACATTCTATCACATACTCCCACAACTCCTGTTTCAGGAGTACTGCTACTCCTTCCCTTGCTCTTGTCCTCTCACTAACCCCTGACTTTACTCCCAAGACTTTCCCAAACCACTCTTCCCCTTTACCCTTGAGCTTCGTTTCACTCAGAGCCAAGACATCCAGATTCCTTTCGTCAAACATACTACCTGTCTCTCCTTTTTTCACATCTTGGTTACATCCACACACATTTAGGCACCCCAATCTGAGCCTTCGAGGAGGATGAGCAATCCCCGCGTGACTCCTTCTGTTTCCCATTTTAGAAAGTTAAAAAAATACAAGGAGGGGAGGATTTCTGGCCCCCCGCTCCCGTCCCCTCTAGTCGCTTTCTACGACACGCGAGGAATGCGTGGGAAGTATTCTTTCACCCCTATCCCCAGGGATAATACATATATATATATATATATTTTCTTTCTTTTCTTTCAAACTATTCGCCATTTCCCGCATTAGCGAGGTAGCGTTAAGAACAGAGGACTGAGCCTTTGAGGGACTACCCTCACCTGGCCCAATTCTCTGTTCCTTCTTTTGGAAAATTAAAAAAAAAAAAACGAGAGGGGAGGATTTCCAGCCCCCCGCTCCCTCCCCTTTTAGTCGCCTTCTACGACACGCAGGGAATACGTGGGAAGTATTCTTGCTCCCCTATCCCCAGGGATAATATATATATATATATATATATATATATATATATATATATATATATATATATATATTTTTTTTTTTTTTTTTTTTTTTTTTTTTTTTTTTTTTTATACTTTGTCGCTGTCTCCCGCGTTTGCGAGGTAGCGCAAGGAAACAGACGAAAGAAATGGCCCAACCCCCCCCCCCCCATACACATGTACATACACACGTCCAGACACGCAAATATACATACCTACACAGCTTTCCATGGTTTACCCCAGACGCTTCACATGCCTTGCTTCAATCCACTGACAGCACGTCAACCCCTGTATACCACATGACTCCAATTCACTCTAGTTCTTGCCCTCCTTTCACCCTCCTGCATGTTCAGGCCCCGATCACACAAAATCTTTTTCACTCCATCTTTCCACCTCCAATTCGGTCTCCCTCTTCTCCTCGTTCCCTCCACCTCCGACACATATATCCTCTTGGTCAATCTTTCCTCACTCATCCTCTCCATGTGCCCAAACCACTTCAAAACACCCTCTTCTGCTCTCTCAACCACGCTCTTTTTATTTCCACACATCTCTCTTACCCTTACGTTACTCACTCGATCAAACCACCTCACACCACACATTGTCCTCAAAACATCTCATATATATATATATATATATATATATATATATATATATATATATACACATACATACGCACATATACACACATCTATCTATCTATATGTCTATATTTCTGATGCTCTTTCTCTTTTGGAACTCCTTCAAGGGGATGGGCATGGCAAAAGTCTCCATAACTTAAAATCCAGTGCTGCATCAAAACCTTAGTGACTCACTTAACTGGCCAGTGGCAGAGGATGAACTGTAGTGCAATGTTCATACTTGCTACTTCTGTCTAATGTTCCAGCCTACTATTTCTACTTGATGTTCCAAATTAATGCTCCTGCCTTCTACTTTTATCTGATTTTTCTCCTTAATGCTTCTGTTTAACATTCTTGTCTGCTACTTGTATCTGTTGCACTTACCATTTTGCCAAAAGGCAGGTCTAGTATATGATGCGCTCTGCAAAAAAATCTAGAGCTATGAAGAATGAGTTGTATAAGCTAAGTGTTTTCAAGTGTGAAAATGAGATATTGTATGTCTTTGGATGCTGTATAAACTTATACTCTGTTATCGGAACATTTCCTTTGTTCTCCTTTCCTTTATACAGTGCCATTATACAGGCATCTTCCCATGATTTGTACATACATCGAAAATCCTAACTAACAAGTTGACTTGCTGCATTTTATCTTCTGCAAGGCCCCCACCACCTCTTCTCTTTTCACCAAACCACTTATTATGACTGTATCACCTGGCATACCTTCCCACCCCAAAAACCCTACATCTGTTACTGTGTCAGACACAATCAACAGCCCTTCAAAATACTTACTCCATCGTGTGGCACCTCATTTCTCCCTGTTATCACTCATCCATTTTCCCTGTCACTCATGTTCCCATATGTTTTCTTACTCTCCTCCCTCAGTTAATCTCCCTCCAGAATATTTTCTAATTCCTCTTGAAGTTTGCTGATTCTTGCTCACCCCAAATCTCATTTGCCCTCTTTTTCTTGTGTCTCCCAATTGCTTGCACTCCTTCCCAGCAAATAATACCCATGCACCTCTCTTCTTCACTAGCAAAGTGACTACCTCATTGCATCACTCACTCCACTTTCTTACCTTTCCAGCATCCACCTTCTACTTGCAGTGCATGTCTCTCACACATTTAAATTGTGCTTCCCAAAATTCCTCCCATTTCTCACCCCCTTCCCAAGTTTCATTTACTATCATCTTTTGCTATTGTACACTCAATCTCTTTTGGTATTTTTCCATGCAAGACTTTTCCAAGCTCACTCTCTTCCCACCTTTATCATTTCCTCATTTCCTAAAGTGTCTACAGACCTTCATCTTCATCCACCACGCAGAGATCAGACATCCCACTAACTGCCTTTCTCAGCCCATTCACATCCAAGAGTCTCTTCTCTGCATGCCTCTCAATTAGTACTAAGGCCAATAATGCATGTGTACCATCTTTCCTACTCATTCATGTATGCTCATGCATGTACCTCTTTTTAATCCAGGTGTCCCAGTGACTAGTCCTTTTTTCAGTTCATAATTTACAAGCTGTTCACCATTTTCATCCACAACACTGATTACCCCATGTCCACACGTTATACTTTTTGCTACCATATTACCCACTTTCACATTCAGATCATCCAAAACTAATACTTGATTGCTTGAATCAAAATTGCTGACACACTCACTTAGCTCCTACCAAAACGCACTCCTCTCTTCCATAGCTGTCTCAATTCAGGTGCATGAGAACTAGTGATAGCCCACCTGTTTTAATTCACGTTCATTTTTACTTACATCAGTCCGATGCTCACTTTCTTACACTGTTCCACACACTTAAGCAGCAGAAGGGCTACCCCATCCTTAGCTCTCACCCCTCATAGAAATCCCACTGCCTCTCAGATATTCCCAAACCATTCTTCCCCCTTCCCATTTAGCTTTGTTTTGCTCAGAGCTGGAAGATTCTGGTTCCACACTTCAAGTATACTAGTTCTCTCCCTTCTCATCTTTATTTCATCCTCATACATACAGACACCCCAGCTCGATCCTTCAAGGAGGATGAGCACTCCTTGTTTGGCTCCTCCTCCTGTTTCAGCTTTTAGAAATTAAAGTACAACATGGTTCTCAAATCTAGAAGATTATGATCAGAACCTTAGCTCCATTTAATAAGAATTACTGCCAGTAATTCAGAATATCCATGATATGGTAACATTTTTATGTCAAAAATAATATTGATTTTTTTTTATTTTTATTATTTTGCTTTGTCGCTGTCTCCTGCGTTTGTGAGGTAGCGCAAGGAAACAGACGAAAGAAATGGCCCAACCCACCCCCATACACATGTATATACATACACGTCCACACACGCCAATATACATCCCTATACATCTCAATGTACACATATATATACACACACAGACATACACATATATACACATGTACATAATTCATACTGTCTGCCTTTATTTATTCCCATCGCCACCTTGCCACACATGGAATAACATCCCCCTCCCCCCTCATGTGTGCGAGGTAGCGCTAGGAAAAGACAACAAAGGCCCCATTCATTCACACTCAGTCTCTAGCTGTCATGTAGTAATGCCCGAAACCACAGCTCCCTTTCTACATCCAGACCCCACAGAACTTTCCATGGTTTACCCCAGACGCTTCACATGCCCTGATTCAATCCATTGACAGCACGTCGACCCCGGTATACCACATCGATCCAATTCACTCTATTCCTTGCCCACCTTTCACCCTCCTGCATGTTCAGGCCCCGATCACTCAAAATCTTTTTCACTCCATCTTTCCACCTCCAGTTTGGTCTCCCACTTCTCCTCGTTCCCTCCACCTCCGACACATATATCCTCTTGGTCAATCTTTCCTCACTCATTCTCTCTATGTGCCCAAACCATTTCAGAACACCCTCTTCTGCTCTCTCAACCATGCTCTTTTTATTACCACACGTCTCTCCTACCCTTACATTACTTACTCGATCAAACCACCTCACACCACATATTGTCCTCAAACATCTCATTTCCAACACATCCACCCTCCTGCGCACAACTCTATCCATAGCCCACACCTCGCAACCATACAACATTGTTGGAACCACCAATCCTTCAAACATACCCATTTTTGCTTTCCGAGATGATGTTCTCGACTTCCACACATTCTTCAAGGCTCCCAGAATTTTCGCCCCCTCCCCCACCCTATGATTCACTTCTGCTTCCATGGTTCCATCCACTGCCAGATCCACTCCCAGATATCTAAAACACTTTACTTCCTCCAGTTTTTCTCCATTCAAACTTACCTACCAATTGACTTGACCCTCAACCCTACTGTACCTAATAACCTTGCTCTTATTCACATTTACTCAACTTTCTTCTTTCACACACTTTACCAAACTCAGTCACCAGCTTCTGCAGTTTCTCACATGAATCAGCCACCAGCGCTGTATCATCTGCGAACAACAACTGACTCACTTCCCAAGCTCTCTCATCCACAACAGACTTCATACTTGCCCCTCTTTCCAAAACTCTTGCATTCGCCTCCCTAACAACCCCATCAATAAACAAATTAAACAACCATGGAGACATCACACACCCCTGCCGCAAACCTACATTCACTGAGAACCAATCACTTTCCTCTCTTCCTACACGTACACATGCCTTACATCCTCGATAAAAACTTTTCACTGCTTCTAAGAACTTGCCTCCCACACCATATATTCTTAGTACCTTCCACAGAGCATCTCTATCAGCTCTATCGTATGCCTTCTCCAGATCCATAAATGCTACGTACAAATCCATTTGCTTTTCTAAGTATTTCTCACACATTCTTCAAAGCAAACACCTGATCCACACATCCTCTACCACTTCTGAAACCACACTGCTCTTCCCCAATCTGATGCTCTGTACATGCCTTCACCCTCTCAATCAATACCCTCCCATATAATTTACCAGGAATACTCAACAAACTTATACCTCTGTAATTTGAGCACTCACTCTTATCCCCTTTGCCTTTGTACAATGGCACTATGCAAGCATTCCGCCAATCCTCAGGCACCTCAGTATGAATCATACATACATTAAATAAACTTACCAACCAGTCAACAATATTTGCATTATTTGTCTTATCCACAGATCTTTCTGTTCAACGCAGAGTTACTCAAAGGGAAAGGGTACATCTTACAGCAAGTGTAAATGAAGTTCACTTTAACTTGTAGCAGAGCCTTTACTGTCGTAATGTTTAGTAAATTTCCAGTTTTATTCTATTGAGCTCTTCACTAAAAAGATACCCATTCCGTGAAGGCACTTGAGACTGGATGTGACTAAGTTGTGCTAACCAGTTTGTAGAGGCGAAGGAGAGAGGTGTTCTTAAATATCCTCTTCCATTTGATTTTAGCTAAATGAAAAAATTAAGAAATAAAAACAAATAGCAGTGAAACAAGGGTTTAAACTGAAAATAAGAACTTCATAGAATTAAGGACATATGTGAAGTCTGAACTACAAGGAGGAAAGGTCCCCCCCCATAGTTGCCTTCTTGTATGCAATATGCAAGGGAATGCTTGGGAAGTATTTTTTCTCCTCTATCCCCAAAGATTTTTTTTTTTTTTTTTTTTTTTTTTTTTTTTTTTTTTTTTGCTGTCTCCCACGTTTGCGAGGTAGCGCAAGGAAACAGACGAAAGAAATGGCCCAACCCACCCCCATACACATGTATATACATACGTCCACACACGCAAATATACATACCTACACAGCTTTCCATGGTTTACCCCAGACGCTTCACATGCCTTGATTCAATCCACTGACAGCACGTCAACCCCGGTATACCACATCGCTCCAATTCACTCTATTCCTTGCCCTCCTTTCACCCTCCTGCATGTTCAGGCCCCGATCACACAAAATCTTTTTCACTCCATCTTTCCACCTCCAATTTGGTCTCCCTCTTCTCCTCGTTCCCTCCACCTCCGACACATATATTCTCTTGGTCAATCTTTCCTCACTCATTCTCTCCATGTGCCCGAACCATTTCAAAACACCCTCTTCTGCTCTCTCAACCACGCTCTTTTTATTTCCACACATCTCTCTTACCCTTACGTTACTTACTCGATCAAACCACCTCACACCACACATTGTCCTCAAACATCTCATTTCCAGCACATCCATCCTCCTGCGCACAACTCTATCCATAGCCCACGCCTCGCAACCATACAACATTGTTGGAACCACTATTCCTTCAAACATACCCATTTTTGCTTTCCGAGATAATGTTCTCGACTTCCACACATTCTTCAAGGCTCCCAGAATTTTCGCCTCCTCCCCCACCCTATGATCCACTTCCGCTTCCATGGTTCCATCCGCTGCCAGATCCACTCCCAGATATCTAAAACACTTTACTTCCTCCAGTTTTTCTCCATTCAAACTTACCTCCCAATTGACTTGACCCTCAACCCTACTGTACCTAATAACCTTGCTCTTATTCACATTTACTCTTAACTTTCCTCTTTCACACACTTTACCAAACTCAGTCACCAGCTTCTGCAGTTTCTCACATGAATCAGCCACCAGCGCTGTATCATCAGCGAACAACAACTGACTCACTTCCCAAGCTCTCTCATCCCAACAGACTTCATACTTGCCCCTCTTTCCAAAACTCTTGCATTCACCTCCCTAACAACCCCATCCATAAACAAATTAAACAACCATGGAGACATCACACACCCCTGCCGCAAACCTACATTCACTGAGAACCAATCACTTTCCTCTCTTCCTACACGTACACATGCCTTACATCCTCGATAAAAACTTTTCACTGCTTCTAACAACTTGCCTCCCACACCATATATTCTTAATACCTTCCACAGAGCATCTCTATCAACTCTATCATATGCCCAAAGATAATAATGATAAATCCAACCCTCTGTTAAATACTTTCGTGTCTACCTCTTCTCTTAATCAGCTTTTTTCTGAAACCCAGTTTTCTATGGCTGCCTCTGCCTAACAATATCAAATCTCTTAATAGAAATATTTAGCATTGTTTCTGTTCCAAGGGTGGTGTTTATGCTTACTATAGTACATAGACATCCATTGCTGTCATTTCTTTGAAGCTTTAGAATTTCTTTACCTTATGTAACTTGTTTTCATATGTGTAAATTCTCCCAGTTCTCCCAAGTCTTTGATTCCTGCCATGAAGCAGTGCTTTAATCACATTCAAATGCTGAATTCATCAATGAAGGGAATTTCAATTTGTACTACAGATGTTGGTTAGGTTCCGCTTGGGATAATCCTGCTGGCGTCATGACTTTTTCCTTCTATAATGATCTGCAAGAGATTATTAGGTACCTAGCACAAATTCCTGATCATTACAACCCCCACAATACATAGACTTTTATGCCCAATTGGGAACTTCTGACCAGTCTTATCACTTCCAGTTGTACATGCCAACCCTCCAATCCTACCTTTACATGCCAGTTCTAGCACTTAAGTAGAGCTCAGTGGTTATACCTCTGGAACTGTTATACTAAGTTTCCCTGAAAGTCAGGATGAATATATAAACGAATTAAATGAAAATATTGAGGTTGAGGGGCACCTTACCCTGTGCATGGGGGTGAACAAAGTGAAGTGCAGTGGAACTGGGTTTAGAATGAAAAGTAATTTCAAATTTATTGGATTATGATGCCACAGTGGGAATTGGAGCTGCTTGTTCAGTTGTGGAGAACTGTAGTATCATTGACTTGATTTCTTTTTATATTTCTTACTGATGAATACAGAAGCTCCCTGATTTATGGATGACTCGACATACAGATATCCAACTTAACCCAAACTCTCCCTTAACTTGGGTTAAGTATTTTTTCAAGACAGGAAAATCTGCAATAGTAACAGAAACGCTAAGTAGTGCACATGGAGGATTACAGCAGAGGGATGTTTTAGGCAGGTAACTTCTTCTCAAGGCATGTGTCTTACATAAAAAGTGACATTGTTGCAGTTGTTTTACATGCATCTCTGCCACATTGTTTCAGAACTGAGTGACTTTTAGCGGAAATATTGCCCTTATTTCTGACTCATAAATGACCAGGAGACGACAAGAGTGAAGGACTTTCTTGCTGATGTAAAGTGATTTATTTAGAGGTGAAAATGGGAATTATAAAGAAGCACAAAGGCAGGAGTCAAAATTGAATTGGAGGCCTTCCAAACAAGTTATGTCTCATCACCTTTATTACATATTGCAGCTATCACTACTTTGCTGCAGGATTCTGAGGGGATATTGAGAATATAGCCATGTGCCATGCTTCAGAACTAGACCCCTGGAACTCTGTCTTTATAAACATATGCAAAATATCTATTGCACAAGTCTATCTTTTGGACAAAAAAAAATCTTGCAACATCCCCAAGAGCTTGAAACTGACTCATATCACCCCACTGCACAAAAGAGGAAGCAAAAATCACAAAATTTACCAACCAATAGCACTGATTCTCTCTCTCTCTCTCTCTCTCTCTCTCTCTCTCTCTCTCTCTCTCTCTCTCTCTCTCTCTCTCTCTCTCTCTCTCTCTCTCTCTCTCTCTCTCTCTCTCTCTCTCTCTCTCTCTCTCTCTCTCTCTCTCTCTCTCTCTCTCTTTCTCTCTCTCTCTTTCTCTCTCTTTCTCTCTCTCTTTCTCTCTCTCTTTCTCTCTCTCTTTCTCTCTCTCTTTCTCTCTCTCTTTCTCTCTCTCTCTCTCTCTCTCTCTCTCAGTGAATGGAACCATGGAAGCAAGTCTCAGGGTTGGTGATGTGGTGAAGGTCCTGGGAACACTAGGAAATGTGAGGAAAGGGCATTATGTGGGAGGGCAAAATTGGTATTTTTGAAGGCACAGTAGCCTCAGTGTTGTATGGATGTATGGCATGTGCTGTAGATGAAAATGTCCAGAGAAGGGTGGATGTGTTGGAAATTGAATGTTTGAGACAGTATCTGCTAAAAGAAAGTTATTCAGATCATGTGAAAAGTTCTTCCTCTGCCACCAATTAAAAAAAAAAATCCAGAGGTAATAACAATCTGCTTACTATGTCACATTTTCTCAAGCATCTTATTCTTTTATCACTACCTATCCTCTGCCATCAATTAAAAAGGAAATCCAGAGGGAATAACAATCTGCTTACTATGTGACATTTTCTTAAGCATCTTATTCTTTTATCACTACCTAATTGAAGTAATAAAGATTCTATATCCTATAAATCACATTGTCAGAACATGTGTAATAGCAGTAATTTTCAGTAATATCAGTTTTGATAGCAAACAGATGAAATAGGAGAATGCATTCAGTTAGATGCCAGTGACAAAATGGGAGGATTCTGTAAAAGAAATGACCACTTTGGCACTCCAGATATGCAACAGACAAATGCCATCAAGAAGAATGCACAAAATGTTTAGGTTAGAATGAGAAAGATGAGCATAGACTGGATCCAAAAAAGAATTGCAGACCGTTCAAAAGAAGCCATAGCAAGGGAAGGAAAGCATATCCATTGAATTATCGTACAAAGACCATAAACTAAGATTATATGAAATGCAGGAAAAAGAAGAAAAAGCCATTAATGAAATAAGAAGTAACCCAGTGTACTTTTGTATGCAAAGTGCTAATCCAGGACCACAAACTCCATTGTCTTCCTTAGAAGATGTTTTTACTGACAGCTGTTAGGAATTAAATGAGATTCAAAAATGGCAGTATGAATCTGTATTTAGTGAGTCAAAAACCTCATTAAAGATAAATGACTCAGACTTCTTAAGGAGTAATCCCCCAAGTGTACTTACAGCAGAGAATACCACCTTAGCGGAAGTTTTCAAGACAGTCATTGGGAGCATGCCCATGCAGCCAGCTCCAGGCTCAGACTCTTGGACTCAGTCTTCATAAAGAATGCATGACACCATTAGAGCATGCACTAATATCCTTTGGAGAATAAGCCTAGATTCTGCCATTATTTCTAAGTGTGAAACTGACTTACATCACACCACTCCACAGAGGAGGAAGCAAGGCAGTCCAAAAAACTATTGACCCATCGCATTAGCACTACACATCTTAGAAGAATCCTAAGTGGCAAGCTGATGAAATTTATGGAAATGATGAAGTCATGGTGTCAGGTCTCTCTTATATTAATGACTACTATGATAGAATTGTTGAAGTTCTAGAAAAGAAAGAAAATGCTGACATGCTTTGCATAGACTTTGTAAAACATTTGACAAAGTGCAAAAGATGAGAATAACCAGGAAAATTGGGAGATATACAACTTTTTAACGAACAGATCACAGCACCTAGTTGTAAACCATGGAATCTCCAGTGCCCCCATGGTAAAAAGCTTAGTCCCCCAAGGAACTACCCTTGCACCCTTCTGTTCTTCATTTTTATATCTGACATCATTGAAAACATAAGCCACAGTTTCATGTCCTCAGCTGATAGTACAAGGATAAGCATGAAAATCAGATAAACAGAAGATACAGAAAGGCTGCAAATAGACATAAAGTCTAACTGAGGAGTTGAGATCAGAATACATTTCGTTGGAGATAAGTTTTGACTCCTCTGGTTTAGGAAAAATGAGGAAGTCAAACATAACACAGGTTACCTTTGCAGACACAGGTGCTATCATAGACCAGCTGAATAATGTCAAAGACCTCCAAATGATAATGTCTATCTATCTATCTGTCTATATCTCTGATGCCTATTTCCATTTGGAACTCCTCATGGGGATGGCCACAACATTAGTCTTCTTGATTAGTGAACTCGAGCTGTTTCTTAGTCTTAAGAAGCCTGGTATTCTGACCAACTACTATTAACTTATGTTTCTGCCTAATGCTCCTGCCCAAATGTAATAATGTCTAATGGAGTTATGAGAGACTTCAGAGTAATGATGTATAATGACCTAATGTTCTGTGAACACAATAAAACATTTGTTGCCTCACGCAGAATCCAATGGACCTTCAAGATAAGAGAAGATTCGATAGTATTGGTATTATTCAAAGTGCCAGTTCTTTCATTGATTGAATAGTGTTGCATCCTAACATTACCCCACAAGGCAGGTGAAATTTCAAAATTAGAAAATTTTAAGAGATCCTTCATAGCCCTTATTATTGTAGCAAAGGACCTAAATCACTGGGAACTGCTGAAATCTATCTATATCTCAGACACAGATTTTCA
The DNA here is from genome assembly GCF_036320965.1 of Panulirus ornatus. Lineage (NCBI taxonomy): Eukaryota > Metazoa > Arthropoda > Malacostraca > Decapoda > Palinuridae > Panulirus > Panulirus ornatus. The sequence continues at coordinate 63,481,250 of NC_092234.1, forward strand.
CAGTAGGAGAGAACACTTTAAACTTCCGGGGCCCAAGGCTCTTCAACGCCTTGCCAGCTGCCATCAGAAACTATATGGGATGCTCAGTAGAGAAGCTAAAGACAGCAGTGGACAAGTACCTATAAATTGTTTCAGACCAGCCAGGCTGTTGGGGCTGTCTAGGTCTGATTGTTGTGGTTTCCCACTGCTGGGTTGACCAATAACCAAGTCCAGCAGCCTGGGCCTATCCTGGGCTGTTGGGTTGAAGACACATGAAGGCTTCACCAGGTATTCACCAGGCCACAGGATCCAGGCTGCCACCTCCTGCTTGCGGCAGTTTGTTTTGTTTGCGAAAGGTTGTCATTAGATATTAACACACCATGGTTTTTCACGTTATTTAACCGTTTTATGCCTGCATCTGAGTCTGTCCAGTATTTTGTATTTTTTGATATCTTCATTTTTCCTATACCTCATACCCTTTCTTACCTGTCCACATCCCACTTTCTGCATGCCACACTCTTGTCTTACACACGTCAGCACTGCTTTCCTAAATACCTCCCATTCTTGGAGTTGTCCAGGCATGTGTAGAGGATAAGTGAAGAAAGACTGACTAAGAAGACCTGCATGTCAGAAATGGAAGAAGTAAAGGGAAGGTAGGAGGATGGTGTGAAGAAAAATTTTGAGCATAGGGCTGAGCATTCAGGAGGGCAAACAGAATGCATGAGATGGAATGGATTGGATTGATGTGATAAATAGGGGGAGAGCATATGAAGCAGTTGTGGTAAAGACAATGGTTGAAGAGAGTTGGGAGGGCCATAATATATATATATCCCCCCCATCCCCCATACACCCTGTCTGCTTTGCATTAGATAAGGAAGGTGGGGAAAGCGCATTGTTTTAGCATTCAGTTGATACATCCACAATTAGGGCAAACTTTTGCTCTTGCCACATTGCCATAAAAAATTGCATGTATGATGATGGATGGTTATTAAGATACCATTCCATCATTCTCAATCAGTATTAATTCCTTTTTATTCCATTTCAGGAAACTTACACTGATGTGACATTGGCATGTGAGGGCAAGTTTTACCCCGTCCACAAGTTGGTTCTGTCCACATGTAGTGAATATTTTAGTGATATATTTGACCGCACACCATGTAAGAACCCTGTAGTTGTTTTGAAAGATATACAGTGTCAAGATCTTGAGTTCTTGTTGGATTATATGTACATTGGTGAGGTGAATGTTAGACAGAATGAACTTTCATCTCTCATCAAAGCAGCAGAGTGTCTCAGAATTAAAGGTTTAGCTGTGCCAGATGAAGAGCCAAAAAAGAGTGGAAGCAGTAGTAGTAATACAAGTGCTGTGCCTCATGGTAGACAACGCCCTGAACAAACAAGTCCCCCAGCCAAGAGGCGTAGAGCAGAAGAACGACGTGTCACACCTGTAGGAACAGAACATAGCCCTGGCAGACCTCCTGGGAATGCTGCTAGTAGTCCAGACCACCATGAACCAAATACAGCACGCCATCCCAGTACTAGTGAAGCTAGCAATCCTCGAGAACAACAAGAGGAGAAACAGACTGATGTGAACACGGAGCAACCTCCAGTACATATTAAAGTGGAACAGCAGGATAGCTTTGAACAATCTGCTAATGATGATTTCTTATCAGTACAAAGTAATAGTTATGATGGTGGTGGGGCAGAAGAGGGGGATGGACCTCGTAGTTCTGAAGGAAATACTAATGATTTCCCAGAATTTCTTCAGTCAACTGTGGAAAAGGAGGAACCTGTGGTTATGAGTGATTTTAACCCAAGTGAATTCCCTGGACCATCTGGTCTTCAAAATGTAAGTAGCATTGATTTTTGCTTGTAGATATTGTAGTTAGTTACTTTTGCATGTAAAGTAAAAAGGTATTTGAGATTAGAATCACATGTTGACACTTGAATTATTATATACCATGAGGACTCCTTGTAAGTGGCTTCAAGGCTGCACTTTGATCAGCAGCAAGGAAAAGATGGGCTTTGTTGGTGCTAGAAGTTTCTTGAGATTGGAATCTCAGTTTTGTCTATTGGTGATAAGACAAGTTGAATGTGCATTTTTGTCCGCAGGATAACCACAACAGGCAAATTCTGGTAATCTCAAATGCTTAATCAAATGTACAGGTGCAGCCTTCTCAAATAATTTCTCACCCCCAAAGAAGTAGCACGTTTTGGGCTGTAGAGATCCTAGTTAACACCAGAGCTCACTCTTTTAAAGGGTTCCTAGGGTAATTATGGTATACACAAAAAATTTTGTGTATATATATAAATATATTATCCCTGGGGATAGGGGAGAAAGAATACTTCCCACGTATTTCCCTGCGTGTCGTAGAAGGCGACTAAAAGGGGAGGGAGCGGGGGGCTGGAAATGCTCCCATCTCAATTTTTTTTAATTTTCCAAAAGAAGGAACAGAGAAGGGGGCCAGGTGAGGATATTCCCTCAGTGGCCCAGTTCTCTGTTCTTAACGCTACCTCGCTAACGCGGGAAATGGCGAATAGTTTGAAATTTTAGGGAGAATAAAAAGATGTTCTGGAAGGAGGTAAATAAAGTGCGTAAGACAAGGGAGCAAATGGGAACTTCAGTGAAGGGTGCAAATGGGGAGGTGATAACAAGTAGTGGTGATGTGAGAAGGAGATGGAGTGAGTATTTTGAAGGTTTGTTGAATGTGTTTGATGATAGAGTGGCAGATATAGGGTGTTTTGGTCGAGGTGGTGTGCAAAGTGAGAGGGTTAGGGAAAATGATTTGGTAAACAGAGAAGAGGTAGTGAAAGCTTTGTGGAAGATGAAAGCTGGCAAGGCAGCAGGTTTGGATGGTATTGCAGTGGAATTTATTAAAAAAGGGGGTGACTGTATTGTTGACTGGTTGGTAAGGTTATTTAATGTATGTATGACTCATGGTGAGGTGCCTGAGGATTGGCGGAATGCGTGCATAGTGCCATTGTATAAAGGCAAAGGGGATAAGAGTGAGTGCTCAAATTACAGAGGTATAAGTTTGTTGAGTATTCCTGGTAAATTATATGGGAGGGTATTGATTGAGAGGGTGAAGGCATGTACAGAGCATCAGATTGGGGAAGAGCAGTGTGGTTTCAGAAGTGGTAGAGGATGTGTGGATCAGGTGTTTGCTTTGAAGAATGTATGTGAGAAATACTTAGAAAAGCAAATGGATTTGTATGTAGCATTTATGGATCTGGAGAAGGCATATGATAGAGTTGATAGAGATGCTCTGTGGAAGGTATTAAGAATATATGGTGTGGGAGGAAAGTTGTTAGAAGCAGTGAAAAGTTTTTATCGAGGATGTAAGGCATGTGTACGTGTAGGAAGAGAGGAAAGTGATTGGTTCTCAGTGAATGTAGGTTTGCGGCAGGGGTGTGTGATGTCTCCATGGTTGTTTAATTTGTTTATGGATGGGGTTGTTAGGGAGGTAAATGCAAGAGTTTTGGAAAGAGGGGCAAGTATGAAGTCTGTTGTGGATGAGAGAGCTTGGGAAGTGAGTCAGTTGTTGTTCGCTGATGATACAGCGCTGGTGGCTGATTCATGTGAGAAACTGCAGAAGCTGGTGACTGAGTTTGGTAAAGTGTGTGGAAGAAGAAAGTTAAGAGTAAATGTGAATAAGAGCAAGGTTATTAGGTACAGTAGGGTTGAGGGTCAAGTCAATTGGGAGGTGAGTTTGAATGGAGAAAAACTGGAGGAAGTGAAGTGTTTTAGATATCTGGGAGTAGATCTGGCAGCAGATGGAACCATGGAAGCGGAAGTGGATCATAGGGTGGGGGAGGGGGCGAAAATTCTGGGGGCCTTGAAGAATGTGTGGAAGTCGAGAACATTATCTCGGAAAGCAAAAATGGGTATGTTTGAAGGAATAGTGGTTCCAACAATGTTGTATGGTTGCGAGGCGTGGGCTATGGATAGAGTTGTGCGCAGGAGGATGGATGTGCTGGAAATGAGATGTTTGAGGACAATGTTTTGTGTGAGGTGGTTTGATCGAGTAAGTAACGTAAGGGTAAGAGAGATGTGTGGAAATAAAAAGAGCGTGGTTGAGAGAGCAGAAGAGGGTGTTTTGAAGTGGTTTGGGCACATGGAGAGAATGAGTGACGAAAGATTGACCAAGAGGATTATGTGTCGGAGGTGGAGGGAGCAAGGAGAAGAGGGAGACCAAATTGGAGGTGGAAAGATGGAGTGAAAAAGATTTTGTGTGATCGGGGCCTGAACATGCAGGAGGGTGAAAGGAGGGCAAGGAATAGAGTGAATTGGATCGATGTGGTATACCGGGGTTGACGTGCTGTCAGTGGATTGAATCAGGGCATGTGAAGCGTCTGGGGTAAACCATGGATGGCTGTTTAGGTATGTACACTTGCGTGTGCGGACGTATGCATACACATGTGTATGGGGGTGGGTTGGGCCACTCCTTTCGTCTGTTTCCCTGCGCCACCTCGCAAACGCTGGAGACAGTGACAAATGGAGACAGTGACAAAGCAAAAAATATATATATATATATATATATATATATATATATATATATATATATATAGTTATTATACTTAATTGCCGTCTCCCGCATCAGCGAGGTAGTGTAAGAAAACAGACAAGGAATGGCCCAACCCACCCACATACACATGTATACACACAAACATCCACACACGCACATACACATACATACATACATATACATTTCAACATATACATACACAGACATATATATGGGAGAGAGGCAAGTTGTTAGAAACAATGAAAAGTTTTTATCGAGGATGTAAGGCATGTGTACGTGTAGGAAGAGAGGAAAGTGATTGGTTCTCAGTGAATGTAGGTTTGTGGCAGGGGTGTGTGATGTCTCCATGGTTGTTTAATTTGTTTATGGATGGGGTTGTTATGGAGGTGAATGCAAGAGTTTTGGAAAGAGGGGCAAGTATGAAGTCTGTTGTGGATGAGAGAGCTTGGGAAGTGAGTCAGTTGTTGTTCACTGATGATACAGCGCTGGTGGCTGATTCATGTGAGAAACTGCAGAAGCTGGTGACTGAGTTTGGTAAAGTGTGTGAAAGAAGAAAGTTAGAGTAAATGTGAATAAGAGCAAGGTTATTAGGTACAGTAGGGTTGAGGGTCAAGTCAATTGGGAGGTAAGTTTGAATGGAGAAAAACTGGAGGAAGTAAAGTGTTTTAGATATCTGGGAGTGGATCTAGCAGCGGATGGAACCATAGAAGTGGAAGTGAATCATAGGGTGGGGGAGGGGGTGAAAATTCTGGGAGCCTTGAAGAATGTGTCGAAGTCGAGAACATTATCTCGGAAAGCAAAAATGGGTATGTTTGAAGGAATAGTGGTTCCAACAATGTTGTATGGTTGCGAGGCATGGGCTATGGATAGAGTTGTGCGCAGAAGGATGGATGTGCGGGAAATGAGATGTTTGAGGACAGTGTTTGGTGTGAGGTGGTTTGAACGAGTAAGTAACGTAAGGGTAAGAGAGATGTGTGGAAATAAAAAGAGCGTGGTTGAGAGAGCAGAAGAGGGTGTTTTGAAATGGTTTTGGCACATGGAGAGAATGAGTGAGGAAAGATTGACCAAGAGGATATATGTGTTGGAGGTGGAGGGAACGAGGAGAAGAGGGAGACCAAATTGGAGGTGGAAAGATGGAGTGAAAAGATTTTGTGTGATGGGGGCCTGAACATGCAGGAGGGTGAAAGGAGGGCAAGGAATAGAGTGAATTGGATCGATGTGGTATACCGGGGTTGACATGCTGTCGGTGGATTGAATCAGGGCATGTGAAGCGTCTGGGGTAAACCATGGAAAGTTGTCTGGGGCCTGGATGTGGAAAGGGAGCTGTGGTTTTGGGCATTATTGCATGACAGCTAGAGACTGAGTGTGAACGAATGGGGCCTTTGTTGTCTTTTCCTAGCGCTACCTCGCACACATGAGGGGGGCGGGGGATGGTATTCCATGTGTGGCGAGGTGGCGATGGGAATGAATAAAGGCAGACAGTGTGAATTGTGTGCATGGGTATATATATGTATGTGTCTGTGTGTGTATATATATGTGTACATTGAGATGTATATATATGTATATTTGTGTGTGTGGATGTGTATGTATATACATGTGTATGGGGGTGGGTTGGGCCATTTCTTTCGTCTGTTTCCTTGCGCTACCTCACAAATGCGGGAGACAGCGACAAAGCAAAATAAAAAAATAATAATATTTTGTTTTATTATTTATTTGGAAGATTTTTGCAGGGAAGTAGTGCAAATGTCTGGGGGATGTATAAATGAAAGAGGTAGAAGGAAAAGAGAAAGGTGCAAGAGGTGGAATAGAGGACAAATGAGAGTTATGGTGCGCAAGTATCATTGAATTTTATGGAGAATAAAAAAGATGTTTTGGAAGGAGGTAAATGAAGTGCGTAAGGCAAGAGAACAAATGGGAACACCGGTGAAGGGGGCTAATGGGGAGGTAATAACAAATAGTGGTGAAGTGAGGAGATAGAGTATTTTGAAGGTTTGTTGAATGTGCTTGATGATAAAGTGGCAGACATAGGATGTTTTGGTCGAGGTGCTGTGCAAAGTGAGAGGGTCAGGGAGAATGATTTGGTAAACAGAGAAGAGGTTGTGAAAGCTTTGCAGAAAGCTGGCAAGGCAGTGGGTTTGGATGGTATTGCAGTGGAATTTATTAAAAGAAGGGGGTGACTTTGTTGTTGACTGGTTGATAAGGGTAATCATTGTATGTATGGTTCATGGTGAAGTGCCTGAGGATTGGCGGAATGCATGCATAGTGCCATTGTTTAAAGGGATAAAGGTGAGTGTTCAAATAACAGAGGTATAAGTTTGTTTAGTATTCCTTGGAAATTATATGGGGGAGTATTGATTGAGAGGATAAAGGCATGTACAGAGCATCAGATTGGGAAAGAGAAGTGTGGCTTCAGAAGTGGTAGAGGATGTGGGAATCGAGTGTTTGTTTAGAAGAATGTATGTGAGAAATACTTAGAAAAACAGATGGATTTGTATGTAGCATTTATGGATCTGGAGAAGGCATATGATAGAGTTGATAGAGATGCTTTGTGGTAGGTATTAAGAGTATGTGATGTGGGAGGTAAGTTGCTAGAAGCAGTGAAAAGTTTTTATCAAGAATGTAAGGCATGTGTATGAGTAGAAAGAGAGGAAAGTGATTAGTTCCCAGTGATTGTCGGTTCGCGGCAGGGGTGCCTGATGTCTCCATGGTTGTTTAATTTGTTTATGGATGGGGATGTTATTGAAGTGAATGCAAGAGCTTTGGAGAGAGGGGCAAGTATGCAGTCTGTTGTGGATGAGAGGGCTTGGGAAGTGAGTCAGTTGCTGTTCGCTGATGATACAGTGTTGATGGCTGATTCGTGTGAGAAACTGCAGAAGTTGGTGACTGAGTTTGGTAAAGTGTGTGAAAGAAGATAGCTGAGAGTAAATGTGAATAAGAGCAAGGTTATTAGGTTCAGTGGGGTTGAGGGACAAGTTAATTGGGAGGTAAGTTTGAATGGAGATAAACTGGAGGAAGTGAAGTGTTTTAGATATCTGGGAGTGGATTTTTCAGTGGATGGAACCATGGAAGCAGAAGTGAGTCACAGGGTGGGGGAGGGGGCAAAGGTTCTGGAAGCGTTGAAGATTGTGTGGAAGGTGAGAACGTTACTTCGGAGAGCAAAAATGGGCATGTCTGAAGGAATAGTAGTTCCAACAATGTTATATGGTTGTGAAGCATAGGCTTTAGATAGGTTTGTGCCGAGGAGGGTGGATGTGTTAGAAATTAAATGTTTGAGGACAATATGCGCTGTGAGGTGGTTTGATCGAGCAAGTAATGAAAGGGGAATGAGATGTGTGATAATAAAAAGAGTGTAGTTGAGAGAGCATAAGAGGGTGTATTGAAATGGTTTGGTCACATGGAGAGAATGAGTGAGGAGAGATTGACAAAGAGAATATACGAGTCAGAGGTGGAGGGAACGAGAAGTGGGAGACCAAATTGGAGGTGGAAGGAGGGTGTGAAAAAGATTTAAAGCGATCAGGGCCTGAACATACAGGAGGGTGAAAGGCATGCAAGGAATAGAGTGAATTAGAACCATGTGATATACCGGGGTTGAAGTGCTGTCAATGGATTGAACCAGGGCATGTGAAGCATCTGGGGTCAACAGCTTGTCGACCCCGGTATACTACATCATTCCAATTCACTCTATTCCTTGCACACCTTTCACCCTCCTGTATGTTCAGGCCCCGATTGCTCAAAATCTATTTCACGCCCTCCTTCCACCTCCAATTTGGTCTCCCACTTCTCGTTCCCTCCACCTCTGACACATATATTCTCTTTGTCAATCTTTCCTCACTCATTCTCTCCATGTGACCAAACCATTTCAATACACCTTCTTCTGCTCTCTCAACTACACTCTTTTAATTATCACACATCTCATTCCCCTTTCATTACTTGCTCGATCAAACCACCTCACAGCACATATTGTCCTCAAACATTTAATTTCCAACACATCCACCTTACTCCGCACAACCCTATCTGTAGCCCATGCTTTGCAACCATATAACATTGTTGGAACCACTATTCCTTCAAACATGCCCATTTTTGCTCTCCAAGATAACGTTCTCGCCTTCCACACATTCTTCAACACTCCCAGAACTTTTGCCCCCTCCCCCACCCTGTGACTCACTTCTGCTTCCATGGTTCCATCCACTGCTAAATCCACTCCCAGATATCTAAAACACTTCACTTCCTCCAGTTTATCTCCATTCAAACTTATCTCCCAATTAACTTGTCCCTCAACACTTTTGAATGTAATTACTTTGCTCTTATTCACATGTACTCTCGGCTTTCTTCTTTCACACACTTTACCAAACTCAGTCACCAACTTCTGCAGTTTCTCATCTGAATCAGCCACCAGTGTTGTATCATCAGCGAACAGCAACTGACTCACTTCCCAAGCCCTCTCATCCACAACTGACTGCATACTTGTCCCTCTCTCCAAAAGTCTTGCATTCACCTCCCTAACAACACCATCCATAAACAAATTAAACAACCATGGAGACATCATGCACCCCTGCAGCAAACTGATATTCACTGGAAACCAATCACTTTCCTCCCTCCCTACTTGTACACATGCCTTACATCCTCGATAAAAACTTTTCATTGTTTTTAGCAACTTACCTCCCACACTATATACTCTTAATACCTTCCATAAAGTATCTCTATCAACTCTCATATGCCTTCTCCAGATCCATAAATGCTACATACAAATCCATCTGTTTTTCTAAGTATTTCTCGCACATTCTTCAAAGTAAACACCAGATCCACACATCCTCTACCACTTCTGAAACCACGCTGCTGCTCTTCCCCAATCTGATGCTCCGTACATGCCTTTACCCTTTCAATCAATACCCTCCCATATGATTTCCCAGGAATACTCAACAAACTTGTACCTCTGTAATTTGAACACTTACCTTTATCCACTTTGCCCTGTACAACAGCACTTTGCATTTATTCCGCCAATCCTCAGGCACTTCACCATGAACCATACATACATTGAATATCCTTACCAACCAGTCAACAACATAGTCACCCCCTTTTTTAATATATTCCACTGCAATATCATCCAAACCCACTGCCTTGCCGGCTTTCATCCTCAGCAAAGCTTTCACTTCCTCTTCTCTGTTTACGAAACCATTTTCCCTGACCCTCTCACTTTGCACACCACTTCAACCAAAGCACCCTTTGTCTGCCACTCTGTCATCCACCACATTCAACAAACCTTCAAAATCCTCACTCCATCTCCTTACTTCACTACCTCTACTCTACCAAATCATTCTCCCTGACCCTCTCACTTCGCACACCACCCTGACCAAAAGGCCTTATGTCTCTTCTATCATCAAACACATTCAACAAACCTTCAAAATACTCTTTCCCCTTTCTCCCTCTCACTTCACCATTACTTGTTATTACCTCCCCATTTGCCTCCTTCACCAATGTTCCAGTTTGTTCTCTTATCTTATGCACTTTATTTACCTCCTTCCAAAACATCTTTTTATTCTCCCTAAAATTGGATGATACTCTCTCACCCCAACTCTCATTTACCATCTTTTTCACCTCTTGCACCTTTATCTTGACCTCTAGCCTCTATCTTTTATACATCTTCCAGTCATTTGCACTATTTCCCTGCAAAAATCATTCAAATGCCTCTGTCTTCTCTTTCACTAACTCTTACTTCTTCATCCCACCTCTCATTACCCTTTTTAATCTGCCCACCTCCCACCTTTCTCATGCCACTAGCACCTTTTGCGCAAGCCATCACTTCTTCCCTAAATACATCCCATTCCTCCTCCACTCCCCTTATGTCATTTGCTCTCACCTTTTTCCATTCTGCACTCAATCTCTCCTGGTACTTCCTCACACAAGTTTAGGTGGTATTTCTGTGGAATTTATTAAAAAAGGGGGTGACTGTGTTGTTGACTGGTTGGTGAGGATATTCAATATATGTATGGCTCATGGTGAAGTGCCTGAGGATTGGCAGAAAGGGGATAAAGGTAAGTGTTCAAATTACAGAGGTATAAATTTGTTGAGTATTCCTGGGAAATTATATGGGAGGATATTGATTGAGAGGTGGCTGATTCATGTGAGAAACTGCAGAAGCTGGTGACTGAGTTTGGTAAAGTGTGTGGAAGAAGAAAGTTAAGAGTAAATGTGAATAAGAGCAAGGTTATTAGGTACAGTACGGTTGAGGGTCAAGTCAATTGGGAGGTGAGTTTGAATGGAGAAAAACTGGAGGAAGTGAAGTGTTTTAGATATCTGGGAGTGGATCTGGCAGCGGATGGAACCATGGAAGCGGAAGTGGATCATAGGGTGGGGGAGGGGGCGAAAATTCTGGGAGCCTTGAAGAATGTGTGGAAGTCGAGAACATTATCTCGGAAAGCAAAAATGGGTATGTTTGAAGGAATAGTGGTTCCAACAATGTTGTATGGTTGCGAGGCGTGGGCTATGGATAGAGTTGTGTGCAGGAGGATGGATGTGCTGGAAATGAGATGTTTGAGGACAATGTGTGGTTTGATTGAGTGAGTAACGTAAGGGTAAGAGAGATGTGTGGAAATAAAAAGAGCGTGGTTGAGAGAGCAGAAGAGGGTGTTTTGAAGTGGTTTGGGCACATGGAGAGAATGAGTGAGGAAAGATTGACCAAGAGGATATATGTGTCGGAGGTGGAGGGAACGAGGAGAAGAGGGAGACCAAATTGGAGGTGGAAAGATGGAGTGAAAAAGATTTTGTGTGATCGGGGCCTGAACATGCAGGAGGGTGAAAGGAGGGCAAGGAATAGAGTGAATTGGAGCGATGTGGTATACCGGGGTTGACGTGCTGTCAGTGGATTGAATCAAGGCATGTGAAGCGTCTGGGGTAAACCATGGAAAGCTGTGTAGGTATGTATATTTGTGTGTGTGGACGTATGTATATACATGTGTATGGGGGTGGGTTGGGCCATTTCTTTCGTCTGTTTCCTTGCGCTACCTCGCAAACGCGGGAGACAGCGACAAAGTATAATAAAAAAAAAAAAAAAAAAAATTGATTGAGAGGGTGAAGGCATGTACAGAGCATCAGATTAGGGAAGGGCAGTGTGGTTTCAGAAGTGGTAGAGGATGTGTGGATCATGTGTTTGCTTTGAAGGATGTACGTGAGAAATACTTAGAAAAACAGATGGATTTGTATGTAGCATTTATGAATCTGGAGATGGCATATGATATTGTTGATAGAAATGCTTTGTGGAATGTTTTAAGATCTTAATCATATTTTGTGGGAGGTAATTTGCTAGAAGCAGTGAAAAGCTTTTATTGAGGATATAAGGCATGTGTATGTGTAGGAAGAGAAGAAAGTGATTGGTTCCCTGTGATTTTTGGAAGGAGGGGCACATATGCTTTGTATTGTGGATGAGAAGGCTTGGGAAGTGAGTCAGTTGTTAATCATTGATGATACAACGCTGGTGGCTGATTTGGGCGAGAAACTGCAGAAGTTGGTGACTGAGGTTGGTAAAGTGTATGAAAGAAGAAAGTTGAGAGTGAATGTGAATAAGAGCAAGTTTATTAGGCTTAGTAGGGTTGAGGGACAAGTTTGTTAGGAGATATGTTTGAATGGAGAAAAACTGGAGGAAGTGAAGTGTCTTAGATGTCTGGGAGTGGACTTAGCAGCAGATGGAAACATGTAAGTTGAAGTGTTTGAAGGAATAGTGGTTCCAACAATGTTATATGGTTGAGGCATGGGCTATAGATAGGGTTGTGCGGAGGAGGGTGGATGTGTTGGAAATGAAATGTTTGAGGACAGTATGTGGTGTGAGGTGGTTTGATGGAGTAAGTAATGAAAGGGTAAGAGAGATGAAATAAAAAGAGTGTGGTTGAGAGTAGAAGAGGGTTTGTTGAAATGGTTTGGACACATGGAGCGAATGAGTGAGGGAAGATTAAAAAAGAGGATATATATGTCAGAGGTGGAGGGAAGAAGGAGAAGCAGACCAAATTGGAGGTGAAAGGATGGAGTGAAAAAGATTTTGATTGATTAGGGCATGAACATACAAGAGGATGGAAGGCATGTGTGGAAGAGAGTAAGTTGGAATGATGTGTATTGGGATGGACGTGCTGTCAATGGATTGAACCAGGGCATGTGAAGCCTCTGGGGTAAACCAAATAAGGTCTGTGTGGCCTGGATGTGGAAATAGAGCTGTGGTTTCAGTGCATTACACATGACAGCTAGAGGCTGAGTGTGAACGAATGTGACCTTTTTTTTTTTGTCTGTCCCTGGCGCTGTCTCGCTGGAAGGGCGAGGAATGCTATTTCATGTGTGGTGGGATGGCAACGGGAATGGATGAAGGGAGCAAGTATGGATATGTACATGTTTATATATGTGTATGTATCTGTATGTATACATTGAAATGTATATGTATGTATATGTGCATTTGTGGGCGTTTATACATGGTGTATGTGGGTGGATTGGTCCATTCCTCGTCTGTTTCCTTGTGCTTCCTCACTAATGTGGGAGACAGCAGTTAAGTAAAATAGATAAGTTGATGAATAATATATATATTTATGAGGATTGGCAGACTGCATGCATAGTGCCATTTTACAAAGGGAAAGGGGATAAAGGTGAGTGTTCAAATTACAGAGCATAGATTTGTTGAGTATTCCTGGGAAATTTTATGGGAGGGGATTGATTGAGAGGGTGAGGGCATGTACAGAGCATCAGATTGGGGAAGAGCAGTGTGGTTTCAGAAGTGGTAGTGGATGTATGGATCAGGTGTTTGCTTTGAAGAAAGCATGTGAGAAATACTTAGAAAAACAGTTGCATTTGTATGTAGCATTTATGGATCTGGAGAAGGCTTATGGTAGGGTTGATAGAGTTGCTTTGTGGAAAGTTTTAAGAGTATATGGTGTGGGAGGTAAGTGCTAGAAGCAGTGTAAAGTTTTTATCGAGGGTGTAAGGCATGTGTACGTGTAGGAAGAGAGGAAAGTGATTGGTTTCCAGTTAATGTTGGTTTGTGGTAGGCGTGCATGATGTCTCCATGGTTGTTTAATTTGATTATGGATGGGGTGGTTAGGGAGGTGAATGCAAGAGTTTTTGAGAGAGGGGCAAGTATGCAGTGTGTTGTGGATAAGAGGGCTTGGGAAGTGAGTCAGTTGTTGTTCGCTGATGATACGGAGCTGGTGGCTATTTCATGTGTGGCAGGATGATGACGGATAACTGATGATGCTGGATAACTAGATCATAATCTTGTAACGAGTCTTCAGTGGATTGACCATTGATTTGTAGTCTTCCTATTTTACAAAAACACTAGAGGATTATGATCCCTAAAAGCTGAAATAGGTTTTCCTAACCCTCTTAGAAGTTCTGTAAACTCAAAATCAAAGCTAAAGTTTCCTTCTCAACCACTATAATTTTTCAGATAAGGAAGAAAATTTTTAGAAAAATAACATCAGTGCCTTGCTTCTCTTGCATTAACACTGCCAACACCATCATCACTAGCATCCAGTTATAACTTAAATGGCTTTTCATAATCAGGAGTACATAAAAATTGAGCACTGACACATTTCATCTTAACAAAATCGTTACAGTTGTCATCCCATATGTATTTTATCTTATTTGACAGCAACCATGATGATGAAAATGCAGCAGTGGATTTTTTTTTTTTACATAACGTCCTGTAGTAACCACTAGTTCCAAGGAAATTCAATAGCCCTTTTCTGTTTGAAGGAACAGGGTATGCCACTATTATACTTTCAGCTTTTGCATCAGCCAGTCATACTTATCCTTGTCCCACAATATTGTATAACCTAAATACACAATATGAGCCTTCACAAAATCACTTTTACTTAAGTGTACAGTGAGATTTGCTTTATCTAACCTTTCAAACACTTTCCTAATCATTGAGACCTATTCATCCCACTCTCTAGAATACAACATGATTTCTTTCTTTCATACTATTCGCCATTTCCCGCGTTAGCGGGGTAGAGTTAAGAACAGAGGACTGGGCCTTTGAGGGAATATAATATCATCACTGTATACAAAACAATTCTCAACACCACGCAACATTTCATGTTCTAATTTCTGAAATCAACAAATACTGTTCTTCATGCCAAATAATAACACTTTATATGGTATGACCCTTCTATGGTTACTAATGCTGAGGAGGTTTTCGCATTCTCAGCCAAGTTTACATGCCAATAATCTTTCACAAACCTCGCATCTCCCACTTGGGTGATACAGTCATTGACTCCAGGAACAGGATATGAATCAATTTTGGTTACATTATTGACCTTCCTATAGTATTTATGAAATCTGTAAGAACCCTCAGGTTTAGGAACTAACACACATGGTAAGCTCCAAAGGCTTTTACTTGGTTTATATCAAATTATGCTTGAGCTTGTATTCTACCTCCTTTTTCACTATTTCCCTTTTCTTCAGACTCACTTGGTAAGGATGTTTAATTGGAGAAATATCATCTACCTCTACATCATAACATCTGCCTCTACATCATAAATTATGACACTTGTTCCTCTAGGAGCATCAGTAGATAATGACTGATATTCATGTATGATTCCACAATTTCACATCTTTGTGCCATGTCCTAATTTTCAAGCTTATTTTCTAACTTACTCAATATCTCCGAATTTTTTCAAAATTTTATCTTCCCTTTTACTTAGCATAACATCATCTGGATTTTCAAGCTTACTTTCTAACTTACTCAGTATCTCAGCATTTTTCAAAATCTTATCTTCCCTTCTACTTAGCTTAACATCATGGGGATCATCAAGTTTTTCATCATCAACCTTTACACATCCACAACTCATTTCTACCCTTACTGTACTATCTATCCTTTCACATTCCACTTTTCTCTCTGGATAAGGCCTGTCTAGTGTGTTTACATTCTCCAAATCTCCTAATTTCTGGCAAGCTGGACAATTACAAAATTCTGCAACATCTTTCTTTATATCAGGACAATAGAAATGCATCAGTATCCTACTTGCAGTCATCCTTACTCCTAAATGTCCAGATAAACTAGAATCATGGGATAAAGGAACAATATTATTCCTGTACATCCGAGAAACTAAAATCTGCTTTTTCATCTCCCAATGATCTGATATAGGAACACTTGGAGGCCTCCACTTTCTCATTGATACCTCACCATGAATATAGAATCCTACCGACTCATCAACCAACTGGTCATGTCTCTTTGCTTCATTTCAACTTTCCTTTAGACTAGAAAACTGAAACTCTATCAACTTTGAAATCTGGAAGATTATCCACTTTTAACTTCACTTTGTCACCTAACTTGACATCACATCCTTCCTGAAACAGTTTACTCAATCCCATATAATCTATATCTCTAACCAGAGTCATAGTTCTAGTAACAACACAAGCAGGATACACATAAGTATTTTCAACATACAAATTTGTTACGTTGCAATATATTCATTGCATACATGATATAAGTGACGCATTCATATAGGTATCCCCATGAGGAACTCCCTTTACATCTTCAGTTCTTTCTGTTCTATTAATTATAGGAACACAAATTCAACAAAATTATGTTGAACAAGGTCAGGTGGCTTATCAATCATTTTCGGTTCTGGAACTACTTTGTCTCCAACCAGTTCATTTCCTAACAACATGCCCACTCCATGGATAGGAAGTTCATCACTCGCACCAACTTTAACTTTACCATTAACAAATTCGTCTCAAGGTTGAAATAATGCAGTGGAATGGTCAGTCCTGCTCCTAACCTTCTAACACTAGCCTCGTCTTCAGAGTATGACTCTGTGGTTCTTTTTAGCTGTTCCTTAAGTACTAGGCTCTGGCTGGTTTTGGTGTCCCTGGGGATCATAATTTTCCTCTTAGGACCCCCTTCCAGTGATATTTCCCCCTCAGTCATAAGTGGTTTAAAACTAACCACACGCCTTTTGACTTCACTGTCCCTGGTACCTCTTATCTCATTGTGGGTATTCTGAGGCTTCTCCCACGCAACAATTAATGCTGCTGACCTTGAGGTATTGTTACACTGAAATTTTACATGACCTGTTTCCCCACATGTGTAACACCTTACTGGCAGTCTCTCTTGCTGACCCTCAGGTCTGTTAGAACTTGACTGTGACATGGTAACATTTGCACTTAGTCATCCACAGTTTGCTTATGATATTAATTTCAACCTTGTTGTTTTGAACCCTTCACTTGCTTTGGTTGACCTTTGTCACATGTACTGATATTTAACTTGTTTGTATTAACTCTGTTTAGTTGATTTCTCTCCCATGTACATTTTATATGCAGTTGCTAGTTGATTTGCTGAATGTGCAGCCTTTTTCAGATCCTTAACTTTGTTCTCATTGACTTCATATTTGATATCAGGATGTACTAAATCTTTAAAATGTTCAAGCAAAATCATTTGCATCAAACCTTCCATGGTTTTGACATCCTCAGATTTAACATCACCTGTCAAATTTCATTTCACACAATCTCATGAACTCTAACTGAGTCTTCATCAGTTGATTTTCTTAGACCTCTAAACCTTTTCTTGTAGTTTTCTGGACTCGCCTAGACAGTTTTTAACACAGCTTCGTAGACTGCTTCATAATCAACTCATTATGTGAAACCTGAACATGTATATGCCTCTCTTGCTTTACCTCTGAATTTTGTTTGAACAAGAATTGCCCAGTCACTTTTATTCCAACCTTTCAAGGTGGCTATTTTCTCAAACTGATCCAAGAAATCCTCTGCCTCTTTCTCTATAAACTCTGGTAAATGCTCTTTCAACTCAGGTAAATGCTCTTTCTCTATAAACTCTGGTAAATGTGGCATTCACATCATTATTGGCTTTCCTAGGACCCATCTGTACATCAGTATCTTTTTCAACCTAACTTCTTTATCTGCTTCATTCTGCATTCACTTTCTTATTTGCTGCCTCAATCTGCATTTTCTTAAATTCAGATTCCAATCTCAACCTCTCTAACACGTTCGTTCATTCACACCCTTCTCTGCATTAGGGTCAGCATTCTTCATCCATTCTTCCTTATCTTCTAACACCTCCATAGATTTTAACCCTTCCACCAAGTCTGCCAATATTTCAATTTTCATGCCTGACCTTCAATGAATTTCATACATGCCTGCTATTTGGAACAACTCATCTTTGATGACTCCAAAGACTTGTTCACATTATATTCAGCCATAATTGATGCTGGGTTGTGTTTTCTCTTTATGCACAATAGATAATGATCTGACCTAACCACACAATGAAGATTCTTACCACTTACTTTTAGTTATAACAGGGTATTCACTTTGGTTTGCACTGGTACACTAGCAATGGCACAGTCCACTTCTGGACAGATCCTCATATGTCAGGTATGGTTGGTCCCAACCCAAGTAATAACAAAAATACAGATTATAATCCAAACAGGATGGATGCTATGGCTGACTTGCGAACCAAACATTTATTCTAATTAATGAGGATTCTTACCATGTCCTTTAGTTGAAACAGAGTATTCGCTTTGGTTCACACTGGTACGCTTATAGTGAGTGGCACAGTCCACTCCCGGACAGGTCCTCAAATGTCATGATCCCAACCTCCTTCAGCTACAGTGGGTCCCAACCCCTCAACACAGTAGCCCAGGTTATGTTCTTTCTGAAATGATTGTTTTGGTTAAAATACTAGGCCGTGTAGATGTAGCTGCCTGTAGGTAAAAGTTGAGAGTAAAATCTCCAACAACAAACCCAAATTGAGACTTTTCAGTAATTAAGTGAGTAAAGATCACTAGAATATACAGTTGAAACAATCAACAAACAACAAATTGCAAGTATTGACAATACAAATTATAATCCAAACATGAGGTGGACGTTGTGGCTGACTAGCTAACCAAACATTTATTCTAATTATACTTGAGATTTGCATCTACATATTATTGCTGCACTTCTACAAATGATGCCTATACCTTTGCTCCTTCAGTATAACCATAATCAAGGACAGATGACAAATAATGAGGGCAAATATAGCCTGACTATATAGAGAAGCAGGTGTTCAGATTTATCCCCCTAGCTAGCAAGTAAAAGAGGGTGAATCTGCATTCCAACAATTTAGTTCCAGTTCCCAGAATTATTGTACAAATATAAAGCACCTCTCTTCATAAAAAATTACTTTCATAATGACAACACTGTTTAACAGTTTTTGTTTTTGGGTAGTAAGTGTTATTTCCTAATTGCATATGGGTAAAAAGTAGAGAAAAAGGCTACTATTCCCTTCAAACTTTCCTTTTGTGACCAGGACTGATATATTGAAATTTTCCAATTTTCAGTTGGACAGCAGGCGAATTTGTACATTTTTATTCACATAAAGTCAGAAAAACAACAACATATAAGTTAAAATTAAGATGTATTTACTCTAATGTTAAACAAAAGTGATCACAAAAGATTTAGAAGTGAGTAGTTCTTTGTGATTTATGATTGCACTATAAATTACTTTCTCAAATCAGATCCCAAATATAGATCTCCCATCATGTTCTCGTTAGATGTGCATGGTAGCAGTTCAAAGTCCTGGTGGAATTGCTCACCTTGCTTCTCCAAATGTGCTCCCATGTTCTTGAATTTATTAAGATAGAGCATCGAGGATATGAACTTTGAGGGACATTTTGCTGTAGGTCTTCACCATAGTCTCAATTAGCTCCACAGTTTTTGGCCTTGTAATTGCCCAGGAAGCCCTGAACCACTGCGACAAAGCTGTTCCAAGCTGTTTCTCCTTCCTAGTGAGCTTCTTGGGGGAATTCCTTGCACTCCAGGATTTTCTGTCTGTGGTCCAACAGAGACACCAGCCTCATGCAGCTTAGGGAAGAACTTTTGAAGGTACTTGAAGGCTGCAGACTCCTTATCTAGAGCTGTGAGGAATTGTTTCATAAGGCCTAATTTTCATGTGCAGTTTTAGCCTCAACATCTTCCAGGGGTCCATCAGTGTCTCCCACTTGACGTTATTCATCCCCACAGAGAATTTGGTCTGCTGTGGCCAGTCCCACTTATGGTAGTGCACTGCGGTGTCCCTGCTGTCCCAAAGGCAAAGATAGCAGGGAATCTTGGTAAAACTGCCTTGGAAACTCGTCAGGAATGACACTATTTTGAAGTCTCCGATGCCCTCCCAGCTGTACTCCTCATACTTCAAGATGTCTAGCAAGGTCCTTACACATGTAGTCTTTGAGTTGCACTAAGTGAACCAAGGGAAGAGGAGGGTGCTTGTTATCGTTATGTAGCAGCATGGCTTATAGGCTACTGGATGAGCTGTCAATAAAGAGGTGCCACTCATTTGGGTTAAGGTGATTCCAATTGCCTTGAACAGACTGGTCATATTGTGGCAGAAGCCCATCTTGACGGGTGAAGAACTTAAAAAACCCAGGTGATGTTTCCTCTGCATTTTGTACACTTTCATCCAACAAGTTCCACTGCTTGAGCCAAGACATCAAAAGCTTGGCATTGGACTTTGTGAGACCAATATAAACCAATCAAGTCATTGAGGTCTTTTTGACTGGGGAAGTATAGGTTTCTCCTCAGTGCAACCTGAAATTGTAATCTGGATCTACAAAGTCTTCCTCCCCTCTGACTTGTTGGGCTTTTCTGATGAAGGTTTCTTTCTCTGGAGGAGTGGGCATGGGAAGCTCAGGGCCATGTGGCACTGGGACAATGGATGAAGAAAGGTCCTGATGTGTGATAGGAAAGGCATTCATATTCATGCCAGTCTAATGGTTGGAAGGGTCCACCAAGCAGAAGTAGCAGTTACTTGAGTGGTCTGTGGGTTCCTGCCAGATTCTCGGGATACTGAACTACGTGGCTCTCTTATCCCCTCCCTACTATCCTGCAAAAGAATGACATAGAATTGTAATTATGAAAAGAATTATATGTTCATAAATTTATTTCACCCATGACGGATGTGTAAGGGATTGTCAACATATTCCATATATGATATTTTTTCAATAACATTGACAGTACGTATGTATATGTGCATGTGTGGGCGTGTATGTATATACATGTGTAAGTGGGTGGGTTGGGCCATTCTTTCGTCTGTTTCCCTGCGCGGCCTCACTAACGTGGGAGACAGCGACAAAGTATGATTTTTTTTTTCTGTCTCCCGCGTTTGCGAGGTAGCACAAGGAAACAGACGAAAGAAATGGCCCAACCCACCCCCATCCACATGTATATACATACGTCCACACACGCAAATATACATACCTACACAGCTTTCCATGGTTTACCCCAGACGCTTCACATTCCCTGATTCAATCCACTGACAGCACGTCAACCCCGGTATACCACATCGATCCAATTCACTTTATTCCTTGCCCTCCTTTCACCCTCCTGCATGTTCAGGCCCCGATCACACAAAATCTTTTTCACTCCATCTTTCCACCTCCAATTTGGTCTCCCACTTCTCCTCGTTCCCACCACCTCCAACACATATATCCTCTTGGTCAATCTTTCCTCACTCATTCTCTCCATGTGCCCAAACCATTTCAAAACACCCTCTTCTGCTCTCTCAACCACGCTCTTTTTATTCCCACACATCTCTCTTACCTTTACATTACTTACTCGATCATACCACCTCTCACCACATATTGTCCTCAAACATATCATTTCCAGCACATCCACCCTCCTGCGCACAACTCTAGCCATAGCCCACGCCTCGCAACCATACAACATTGTTGGAACCACCATTCCTTCAAACATACCCATTTTTGCTTTCCGAGATAATGTTCTCAACTTCCACGCATTCTTCAAGGCTCCCAGGATTTTCGCCCCCTCCCTCACCCTATGATTCACTTCCGCTTCCATGGTTCCATCCGCTGCCAGATCCACTCCCAGATATCTAAAACACTTTACTTCCTCCAGTTTTTCTTCATTCAAACTTACCTCCCAATTGACTTGTCCCTCAACCCCACTGTACCTAATAACCTTGCTCTTATTCACATTTACTCTTAACTTTCTTCTTTCACACACTTTACCAAACTCAGTCACCAGCTTCTGCAGTTTCTCACATGAATCAGTCACCAGCGCTGTATCATCAGCGAACAACAACTGACTCACTTCCCAAGCTCTCTCATCCCCAACAGACTTCATACTTGCCCCTCTTTCCAAAACTGTTGCATTCACCTCCCTAACAGCCCCATCCATAAACAAATTAAACAACCATGGAGGCATCACACACCCCTGCCGCAAACCTACATTCACTGAGAACCAATCACTTTCCTCTCTTCCTACACTTACACATGCCTCACATCCTCGATAAAAACTTTTCACTGCTTCTAACAACTTGCCTCCCACACCATATATTCTTAATACCTTCCACAGAGCATCTCTATCAACTCTATTATATGCCTTCTCCAGATCCATGAATGCTACATACAAATCCATTTGCTTTTCTAAGTATTTCTCACATACATTCTTCAAAGCAAACACCTGATCCACACATCCTCTACCACTTCTGAAACCACACTGCTCTTCCCCAATCTGATGCTCTGTACATGCCTTCACCCTCTCAATCAATACCCTCCCATATAATTTACCAGGAATACTCAACAAACTTATACCTCTGTAATTTGAGCACTCACTCTTATCCCCTTTGCCTTTGTATAATGGCACTATGCATGCATTCTGCCAATCCTCAGGCACCTCATCATGAGTCATACATACATTAAATAACCTTACCAACCAGTCAACAATACAGTCACCCCCTTTTTTAATAAATTCCACTGCAATACCATCCAAACCTGCTGCCTTGCCGGCTTTCATCTTCTGCAAAGCTTTTACTACCTCTTCTCTGTTTACCCTATCATTTTCCCTAACCCTCTCACTTTGCACACCACCTCGACCAAAACACCCTATATCTGCCACTCTATCATCAAACACATTCAACAAACCTTCAAAATACTCACTCCATCTCCTTCTCACATCACCACTACTTGTTATCACCTCCCCATTAGCCCCCTTCACTGAAGTTTCCATTTGTTCCTTTGTCTTACGCACTTTATTTACCTCCTTCCAGAACATCTTTTTATTCTCCCTAAAATTTAATGATACTCTCTCACCCCAACTCTCATTTGCCCTCTTTTTCACCTCTTGCACCTTTCTCTTGACCTCCTTTCTCTTTCTTTTATACATCTCCCACTCATTTGCATTTTTTCCCTGCAAAAATCATCCAAATGCCTCTCTCTTCTCTTTCACTAATAATCTTACTTCTTCATCCCACCACTCACTACCTTTTCTAATCAACCCACCTCCCACACTTCTCATGCCACAAGCATCTTTTGCGCAATCCATCACTGATTCCCTAAATACATCCCATTCCTTCCCCACTCCCCTTACCTCCTTTGTTCTCACATTTTTCCATTCTGTACTCAGTCTCTCCTGGTACTTCCTCACACAAGCCTCCTTCCCAAGCTCACTTACTCTCACCACCCTCTTCACCCCAACATTCTCTCTTCTGAAAACCCATACAAATCTTCACCTTCGCCTCCACAAGATGATGATCAGACATCCCTCCAGTTGCACCTCTCAGCACATTACATCCAAAAGTCTCTCTTTCGCACGCCTGTCAATTAACATGTAATCCAATAACGCTCTCTGGCCATCTCTCCTACTTACATAAGTATACTTATGTATATCTCTCTTTTTAAACCAGGTATTCCCAATCACCAGTCCTTTTTCAGCTCATAAATCTACAAGCTCTTCACCATTTCCATTTACAACACTGAACACCCCATGTATACCAATTATTCCCTCAACTGCCACATTACTCACCTTTGCATTCAAATCACCCATCACTATAACCCGGTCTTGTGCATCAAAATCACTAACACACTCATTCAGCTGCTCCCAAAACACTTGCCTCTCATGATCTTTCTTCTCATGCCCAGGTGCATATGCACCAATAATCACCCATCTCTCTCCATCAACTTTCAGTTTTACCCATATTGATCTAGAATTTACTTTCTTACATTCTATCACATACTCCCACAACTCCTGTTTCAGGAGTATTGCTACTCCTTCCCTTGCTCTTGTCCTCTCACTAACCCCTGACTTTACTCCCAAGAGTATACTCCCCTGACTTTACTCCCATATATATATATATATATTTTTTATACTAATCGCCATTTCCCGCATTAGCGAGGTAGCGTTAAGAACAGAGGATGAGGACTGGGCCTATGAGGGAATATCCTCACCTGGCCCCCATCTCTGTTTCTTCTTTTGGGGGGGAAAAAAGAAAAAAATATATATAATTTTTTTTTTCTTTGTCGCTGTCTCCCGCGTTTGCGAGGTAGCGCAAGGAAACAGACGAAAGAAATGGCCCAACCCACCCCCATACACATGTATATGCATACGTCCACACACGCAAATATACATACCTACTCAGCTTTCCATGGTTTACCCCAGACGCTTCACATGCCCTGATTCAATCCACTGACAGCACATCAACCTTGGTATACCACATCGATCCAATTCACTCTATTCCTTGCCCTCCTTTCACCCTCCTGCATGTTCAGGCCCCGATCACACAAAATCTTTTTCACTCCATCTTTCCACCTCCAATTTGGTCTCCCACTTCTCGTTCCCTCCACCTCCGACACATATATCCTCTTGGTCAATCTT
The DNA here is from genome assembly GCF_036320965.1 of Panulirus ornatus. Taxonomy (NCBI): domain Eukaryota; kingdom Metazoa; phylum Arthropoda; class Malacostraca; order Decapoda; family Palinuridae; genus Panulirus; species Panulirus ornatus. The sequence continues at coordinate 63,505,393 of NC_092234.1, forward strand.
TCCTCACTCATTCTCTCCATGTGCCCAAACCATTTCAAAATACCCTCTTCTGCTCTCTCAACCATGCTCTTTTTATTTCCACACATCTCTCTTACCCTTACGTTACTTACTCGATCAAACCACCTCACACCACACATTGTCCTTAAACATCTCATTTCCAGCACATCCACCCTCCTGCGCACAACTCTATCCATAGCCCACGCCTCGCAACCATACAACATTGTTGGAACCACTATTCCTTCAAACATACCCATTTTTGCTTTCCGAGATAATGTTCTCGACTTCCACACATTCTTCAAGGCTCCCAGGATTTTCGCCCCCTCCCCCACCCTATGATCCACTTCCGCTTCCATATATATATATATATATATATATATATATATATTTTTTTTTTTTTTTTTTCATACTATTTGCCATTTCCCGCGTTAGCGAGGTAGCGTTAAGAACAGAGAACCGGGCCATAGAGGGAATATCCTCACCTGACCCCCTTCTCTGTTCCTTCTTTTAGAAAATTAAAAAAAAAACAAGAAAGGGGAGGATTTCCAGCCACCCGCTCCCTCCCCTTTTAGTCGCCTTCTACGACACGCAGGGAATACGTGGGAAGTATTCTTTCTCCCCTATCCCCTATATATATATATATATATATATATATATATAAAATGAAATAAAATAAAAGGCATGTGTTCGAGTAGGAAGAGAGGAAAGTGATTGGTTCTCAGTGAATGTTGGTTTGCGGCAGGGATGCGTGATGTCTCTATGGTTTTTTAATTTGTTTATGGATGGTGTTGTTAGGGAGGTGAATGCAAGAGTTTTGGAAAGAGGGGCAAGTATGTAGTCTGTTGTGGATGAAAGACCTTGGGAAGTGAGTCAGTTGTTGTTCCCTGATGATACAGCGCTGATGGCTGATTTGTGTGAGAAACTGCAAAAACAGGTGACTGAGTTTGGTAAAGTGTGTGATAGAAGAAAGCTGAGAGTAAATGTGAATAAGAGCAAGGTTATTAGGTACAGTAGGGTTGAGGGACAATTCATTTGGGAGGTAAGTTTGAATGGAGAAAAACTGGAGGAAGTGAAGTGTTTTAGATATCTCGGAGTGGATTTAGCAGCAGATAGAACCTTGGAAACAGAAGTGAATCATAGGGTGGGGGAGGGGGCGAAAGTTCTGTGAGCGTTGAAAAATGTGTGGAAGTCGAGAACGTTATCTTGGAAAGCAAAAATGGGTATGTCTGAAGGAATGGTGGTTCCAACAATGTTATACGATTGTGAGGCGTGGGCTGTAGATAGAGTTGTGCGGAGGAGAGTCGACATGCTAGAAATAAGATGTTTGTGGACAATATGTGGTGTGAGGTGGTTTGATCGAATAAGTAATGAAAGGGTAAGAGAGATGTGTGGAAATAAAGAGTGTGGTTGAGAGAGCAGAAGAGGGTGTTTTGAAATGGTTTGGTCACATGGAGAGAATGAGTGAGGAAAGATTGACAAAGAGGATATATGTGTGAGAGGTGTAGGGAATGAGAAGTGGGAGACCAAATTGGAGGTGGAAAGATGGAGTGAAAAAGATTTTGAGTGATTAGGGCCTGAACATGCAGGAAGGTGAAAGACATGCAAGGAATAGAGTGAATTGGAACGATGTGGTATACTGGGGTTGACATGGTCAATGGATTGAATCAGGGCATGTGAAGCGTCTGGGGTAAACCATGGAAAGATTTGTGGGGCCTGGATATGGAAAGGGAGCTGTGATTTTGGTGCATTATACATGACAGCTAGAGATTGAGTGTTATCGAATGTGGCCCTTGTCTTTTCCTAGCAGTACCTCGCGCACATGCAGGGGGAGGGGGTTGTTATTTCATGTGTGGCGGGGTAGCAACGGGAATGAGTAAGGGCAGACAGTATGAATTATGTACATGTGTGTATATGTATATGTCTGCGTTTGTATATGTATGTATATGTTGAGATGTATAGGTATGTATATTTGCATGTGTGGACGTGTATGTATATACATGTGTATGTGGGTGGGTTGGGCCATTCTTTCGTCTGTTTCCTTTCGCTATCTTGCAAACGCGGGAGACAGCTGCCTTCACCCATTCCTGTCGCCACCCCACCACACATGAAATGGCACCCCCCTCCCCCCACGATTGTGCAAGGTAGCGCTAGGAAAAGACAACAAAGGCCACATTCGTTCGCTTTCAGTCTCTAGCTGTCAAATATAATGCACAGAAACCACAGCTCCCTTTCCTTATCTAGGCACCACAGAACTTTCCATGGTGTACCCCAAACGTTTCACATAACCTGGTTCAATCCATTGACGGCACATTGACCACGGTATACCACATTGTTCCAATTCACTCTGTTCCGTGCTTGCCTTTCACCCTCCTGTATGTTTAGGCCCTAATCCCTCAAAAACTTTTTCACTCCATCCTTCCACCTCCACTTCTCCTCGTTCCCTCCATTTCTGACACATATATCCTCTTTGTCAATCTTTCTTCACTCATTCTCTCCATGTGGCCAGACCATTTCAATACACCCTCCTCTGCTTTCTCAACCACACTTTTTTTAATACCGCACATCTCTCTTACACTTTCATTACTTATACTTGATCAAACTTCCTCACACCACATATTGTCCTCAAACATCTCATTTCCAACACATCCACCCTCCCCTGCACAACCCTATCTATAGATCATGCCTCGCAACCATATAACATTGTTGGAACCACTATCCCTTCAAACATACCCATTTTTGCTTTCCGAGATAATGTTCTTGCCTTACACAGATTCTTCAACGCTCCCAGAACCTTCGCCACCTCCTCCATCCTGTGACTCACTTTTGCTTCCATGGTTCCATCTGCTGCTAAATCCACTCCTAGATATCTAAAACACTTCACTTCCTCAAGTTTTTTTCCATTCAAACTTACCTCCCAACTGACTTGTCCCTCAACCCTACTGAAGCTAATAACCTTGCTCTTACTCACATTTACTCTGAGCTTTCTTCTTTCACACACTTTACCAAACTCATTCACCAGCTTCTGCAGTTTCTGACCCGAATCGACCACCAGCCCTGTATCATCAGCGAACAACAACTGACTCACTTCCCAAGACCTCTCAACCAGAACAGACTGCATACTTGCCTCTCTCTCCAAAACACTTGCATTCACCTCCCTAACAATCCCATCCTTAAATGAATTAAACAACCATGGAGACATCACGCACCCCTGCTGCAAACCAGCATTCACTGGGAACCTATCACTTTCCTCTTTTCCTACCCATACACATTCCTTACATCCTCGATAGAAACATCTCACCGCTTCTAGCAACTTACCTCCCACACCATATACTTTTAATACCTTCCACAGAGCATCTCTGTTATATCTATCATATGTCTTCTCCAGATCCATAAATGCTACATACAAATCCATTTGTTTTTCTAATTATTTCTCACATACATTCTTTAAAGCAAACACCTGATGCACACATCCTCTACCACTTCTGAAACCACACTGTTTTTCCCCAATCTGATGCTCTGTACATGCCTTCACCCTCTCAGTCAATACTCTCCCATATAATTTCCCAGGAATACTAAACAAACTTATACCTCTGTAATTTGAACACTCACCTTTATCCCCTTGGCCTCTATACAGTGGCACTATGCATGCATTCCACCAATCCTCAGGCACTTCCCCTTGAACCATACATGCATTGAATATTCTCACCAACCAGTCAACAGCAAAGTCACCCCTCTTTCTTAATAAGTTCCACTGCAATACTATCCAAACCCGCCGCCTTGCCGGCTTTCATTTTCCGCAAAGCTTTCACTACTACTTCACTGTTTATCAAACCATTCTCCCTGACCCTCTCATTTCGTGCACTCCCCTGACCAAAACACCCTATATCTGCCACTCTATCATCAAGCACATTCGACCTTCAAAATACTTACTTCATCTCCTTCTCACTTCACCACTACTTGTTATTACCTCCCCATTTACCCCTTCACCAATGTTCCCATTTGTTCTCTTGATTTGCGCACTTTATTTACCTCCTTCCAAAACATCCTTTTGTTCTCCCTAAGATTTAACATTACTCTCTCACCCCAACTCTCATTTGCCCTCTTTTTCATCTCTTGTACCTTTCTCTTGACCTGCCTCTTTCCTTTATACATCTCCCAGTCATTTGCACTATTTCCCCTGCACGAATCGTCCAAATGCCTCTGTCTTCTCTTTCACTAACATTCTTAATTCTTCATCCCACCACTCACTACCCTTTCTAATCAAACCACCTCCCACCTTTCTCATGCCACAGGCATCTTTTGCACAAGCCATCTCTGCTTCCCTAAATACATTCCATTCCTCCCCTACTCCCCTTACGTCATTTACTCTCCCCTTTTTCCATTCTGCACTCAATCTCTCCTGGTACTTCCTCTCACAAGTCTCCTTTCCAAGCTCATTTACTCTCGCCACTCTCTTCACCCCAGCATTCTCTCTTCTTTTCTGAAAACCTCTACAAATCTTCACCTTCGCCTCCACAAGATAATGATAGACATCCCTCCAGTTGCCCCTCTCAGCACAGTAACATCCCAAAGTCTCTCTATCACATGCCTATCAATTAACATATAATCCAATAATGCTCTCTAGCCACCTGTCCTACTTACATTTTTTTTTTTTTTTTTTTTTTTTTTTTTTTTTTTTTTTTTTGTCGCTGTCTCCCGCGTTTGCGAGGTAGCGCAAGGAAGCAGACGAAAGAAATGGCCCAACCCACCCCCATACACATGTATATACATACGTCCACACACGCAAATATACATATCTACACAGCTTTCCATGGTTTACCCCAGACGCTTCACATGCCTTGATTCAATCCACTGACAGCACGTCAACCCCTGTATACCACATCGCTCCAGTTCACTCTATTCCTTGCCCTCCTTTCACCCTCCTGCATGTTCAGGCCCCGATCACACAAAATCTTTTTCACTCCATCTTTCCACCTCCAATTTGGTCTCCCTCTTCTCCTCGTTCCCTCCACCTCCGACACATATATCCCCTTGGTCAATCTTTCCTCACTCATTCTCTCCATGTGCCCAAACCATTTCAAAACACCCTCTTCTGCTCTCTCAACCACGCTCTTTTTATTTCCACACATCTCTCTTACCCTTACGTTACTTACTCGATCAAACCACCTCACACCACACATTGTCCTCAAACATCTCATTTTCAGCACATCCATCCTCCTGCGCACAACTCTATCCATAGCCCATGCCTCGCAACCATACAACATTGTTGGAACCACTATTCCTTCAAACATACCCATTTTTGCTTTCCGAGATAATGTTCTCGACTTCCACACATTCTTCAAGGCTCCCAGAATTTTCGCCCCCTCCCCCACCCTATGATCCACTTCCACTTCCATGGTTCCATCCGCTGCCAGATCCACTCCCAGATATCTAAAACACTTCACTTCCTCCAGTTTTTCTCCATTCAAACTCACCTCCCAATTGACTTGACCCTCAACCCTACTGTACCTAATAACCTTGCTCTTATTCACATTTACTCTTAACTTTCTTCTTTCACACACTTTACCAAACTCAGTCACCAGCTTCTGCAGTTTCTCACATGAATCAGCCACCAGTGCTGTATCATCAGCGAACAACAACTGACTCACTTCCCAAGCTCTCTCATCCCCAACAGACTTCATACTTGCCCCTCTTTCCAAAACTCTTGCATTCACCTCCCTAACAACCCCATCCATAAACAAATTAAACAACCTTGGAGACATCACACACCCCTGCCGCAAACCTACATTCACTGAGAACCAATCACTTTCCTCTCTTCCTACACATACACATGCCTTACATCCTCGATAAAAACTTTTCACTGCTTCTAACAACTTGCCTCCCACACCATATATTCTTAACACCTTCCACAGAGCATCTCTATCAACTCTATCATATGCCATCTCCAGATCCATAAATGCTACATACAAATCCACTTGCTTTTCTAAGTATTTCTCACATACATTCTTCAAAGCAAACACCTGATCCAATGACCGGTCCTTTTTCAGCACACAAATCTACAAGCTCTTCACCTTTTCCATTTACAACACTGAAAACCCTATGTACACCAATTATACCCTCAACTGCCACATTTCTCATCTTTGCATTCAAATCACCCATCACTATAACCTGGTCTCGTGCATCAAAACTACTAACACACTCACTCAGCTGCTCCCAAAACACGTTCCTCTCATGATCTTTCTTCTCATGCCCAGGTGCTTATGCACCAATAATCACCCTTCTCTCTACATCCACTTTCAGTTTTACCCATATCAATCTAAAGTTTACTTTCATACACTCTATCCCATACTCCCAACACTCCTGTTTCAGGAGTAGTGCTACTCCTTCCCTTGCTCGTCCTCTCACCAACCACTGACTTTACTCCCAAAACATTCCCAAACCACTCTTCCCCTTTACCCTTGAGCTTCATTTCACTCAGAGCCAAAGCATCCAGGTTCCTTTCCTCAAATATACTACCTATCTCTCCCTTTTTCTCATCTTGGTTACATCCACACACATTTAGACACCCTAATCTGAGCCCTCGAGGAGGATAAGCACTCCCGCATGACTCCTTCTGTTTCCCCTTTTTAGAAAGTTGAAGTACAAGGAGGGGAGGGTTTCTAGCCCCCCACTCCCGTCACCTTTACTTGCCTTCTATGGCATGTGAGGAATGTTTGGGAAGTATTCTTTCTCCCTTATCCCCTTGTGCACATGAAGGGGGAGGGGGCTGTTATTTCATGTGTGGCAGGGTGGTGATTGGAATGAATAAAGGCAGACAGCATGAATTATGTACATGTGTATATATGTATATGTCTTATATATGTATACATACACAGACATATACATATATACACGTACATAATTCATACTAGCTGCCTTTATTCATTCCTGTCGCCACCCTGCCACACATGAAATGACAACCCCCTTCCCCCGCATGCGTGCAAGGTAGCACTAGGAAAAGACAACAAAGGTCACATTCGTTCACACTCAGTCTCTAGCTGTCATGTATAATGCACCGAAACCACACCTCCTTTTCCATATCCAGGCCCCACAAGACTTTCCATGGTTTGCCCCCAGACACTTCACATGCCCTGGTTCAATCTGTTGACAGCACGTCAACCCCTATATACCACATTGTTCCAATTCACTCTGTTCCTTGCACGCCTTCCACCTACCTGCATGTTCAGGCCCTGATCGCTTAAAATCTTTTTCACTGCATCTTTCCACATCCAATTTGGTCTCCCACTACTCCTCGTTCCCTCCACCTCTGACATATATCCTCTGTCAATCTTTCCTCTCATTCTCTCCATATGACCAAACCATTTCAGAACACCCTCTTCTGCTCTCTCAACCACACTCTTTTTATTACCACACATCTCTCTTACCCTTACGTTACTTACTCGATCAAATCACCTCATACCACATATTTTCCTCAAACATCTCATTTCTAACACATCCACCCTCCTCCGCACAACTCTTGTCTGTAGCCCACGCCTCGCAGCCACACACACACACACACACATGCGCACACACACACACGCGCGCACAAGCGCGCACACACACACAGCGCGCACACACACACGCGCGCGCGCACACACACACACACACACACACACACACACACACACACACACACGCGCACGCACACACACACACACACACACACACACACACACACACACACACACACACACACACACACCCTAGCCAGAGCTAGGTGCCTATTTTATCAACCAACCCTTAATAAGGAGGGATGAAGTGCTAAGTTGTCTGTGAACCAACTGCGACAGCCAGGATTCAAACCTTTATGTGTAACCAGGGGCAGCCCTTGAATGTGTCACAGTCAGTTTTGTATATTATTTCTTTTTACTGTTATAAACATGTTATTTCTGAAGTATAACATGCTAAACTTTTAAGTGAACATTTTAGGACTTGGAGTATGTCTCAAGGGTCACTCTTAATCTCGTATTTTCCATAGGCTTAGTCCCTTGCTAACCACATTATTGCAAGCAGTGTGGTTTTCCAGGATTGTATCCCAGCAGTTGTCTTGAGGCTGCTGTAATATTATAATTCTTCATATCAGATAAATGAGCACAGAAAAACATGATTATTCTATGGGATGGAGATTTTTTTTTCTTCCTAGTCTTGAGACAAACTGGCTTGCACTTGTTATAATATAGTTCATTGATATTATGCTTTGCAATCATAATACTGCTTAATGCAAAGCAAAGCACTGTATAGTATGTATATCTCACCTGTTATAAATGTATCATAAAAATGACACATCATAGAAAAAACTGAATTCCATGGAAAAATCATGCACAGATAACATTAAATAAACAATAGATATCACTCAGAAAACTGAGTTGGTGTATCTGATGTGTCTTGTGCTCATATCTTTTTCTGAAATTACGGGTGCAGTGCAATTTACAAAGCTTTCTGACTTGAAGAATCTAAGATGATGTTTTAATGAATGAGTTTTTGCACTTTTATTACATGTATCTTATAGTTTCTTAATTGCCATATATTTGTTTTTCAGAGTGGAATGGCCCCATGGGAAAGTGATAATAATTCCGCAAACTTTGCGGAGGGGCTTTCTGGGGCTGTGGCAGCAGCTGTGGCTGCTGCATCACAACCTCAACAACAACGACAACAACAACAGTTGGTGAGTGTTAAATTATTTTTTTTTTTGGAGGTGCCACTACTAAAGATGTTGAAATATTGAGTTTTGGATTTCCAAGATATTTCAATGATTAATTTCGGTAATGTGTTTCAGTAGTAAACAGTTTTCAGCACCTTTAGTGGTCATGTTCTTACTTTCAAGATGTTGATGAGAATATTGGTGTAATTCATTTTACTGGAGATTTTTTAATCTACACATATGTGTATGTAAGAATTGCTCTAGATAAAAAGAGAGAAAGAAAGTTAAAGGGTAATAATGAATGTTTGTGTCTGATTCTTTGCATTTTTATGTACATGCATTTTTTTTTCAACACTTACTGACTCTGTCAATACAGAGGAGTTGCCATGATTTTTATGGTTTTAGAAAACAGAAACCTCTGTAAATTATGTGAATGAAAGTTTTAGTTTAATTGATTTAGATGGAAGTAAATTGGTTCTGGAGGCCAAAAAATATGAATATTCTGTTCCAAAACTGCTGTGATATATGATACATCAACAAATACATTAGATTATCACAATAAAGGAAACGACAAATGAAAATTCATCTTACATGATAGGACTGGCATGTAATGAATCTGTTGACAGAATTAATGGTATTTTAGTTCTTCCCATTTGGTGTATGATCATACATTTCAGCAGAGAATTTATCAAACATTTTGACAATGATATCCAGGTCCTTACAGCTCGTATCAATACAGAATGATATTTTTCACTAACAGACAGATTTTTCACAACAAAATTTCCTTGAATTTGGTAATGGAAAATATCAAATGTAAACCATAGGCTGAGGGTGTTGTGAAAGTCGTCTTTAGGCAGGAATAGGAACTTGCCCATCAAGTGGTCTGGTCCAGAGATTCATATGCTGTGGCCACAACTCAGTTGCAGATTGTGAAAATTTGATTGAGAGATTTCAAAAATGGTATAATAGAAATACCAGCGAATTTGAATTTTATGAATGATCGTGGCTCCTCTGTATATACTATGTAATCAGTGATCCCTTTTATGAGACTGTTGCAGCATTAAGGCTAGATTTCTTGTGGGAGTGGGGCAATGTGGTCTCCTTTTGGGCAAAGTCCTGAACAGTGCTGTCACCCATCCCCAGTTCTGGTATATAACCTTATTCAAGGTGACTTGTTGGTGTTGGTGTTACCACTTGATGGAAAGGTCTTGATAACATTTTTGGGTGTATATAGATTGTATGTATGCAGATGAGGCCAGTATCTCTTTCTAATGCCACTTTGCTGTGAGGAAAAGTCAGTAAAACTCGTCAAAAATATCTCATGTTATTACTATTACTATTACATTATTTCATTATTATTTTTATTATTTTATACACTTTTATTTATTATATTTAATCGCCGTGTCCCACATTAGTGAGGTAGCGCACGGAAACAGATGAAAGAATGGCCCAAACCGCCCACATATACATGTTTATACATGAACTATATATTTCAACGTATACATATATACATACACAGACATACATATATACACATGTACATATTCATACTTGCTGCTTTCATCCATTCCCTTCACCACCCTGCCCCAGAAGAAATAGCACCCCCACCCCCGCACACATGCGTGCGCGTGGTAGCGCTAGGAAAAGTAAAAAAAAAAAAAAAAGGGGGGGGGGGGGGCCACATTTGTTCACATTTGGTCTCTAGCTGTCATGTGTAATGCACCGAAACCACAACTCCATTTCCACATCCAGGCCCCATAAAACTTTCCATAGTTTACCCCAGACACTTCACATGTCCTGGTTCAATCCATTAACAGCACATCCACCCCGATATACGACATCATTCCAATTTACTCTATTCCTTGCACGCCTTTCACCCTCCTGTGTTCAGGTCCTGATTGCTCAAAATCTTTTTCACTTCATCCTTCCACCTCGAATTTGGTCTCCCACTTCTTGTTCCCTCTACCTCTGACACATATATCCTCTTTGTCAAACTTTCCTCACTCATTGTCTCCATGTGACCAAACCATTTCAACACACCCTCATCTGCTCTCTCAACCACACTCTTTTTATTACCACACATCTCTCTTACCCTTTCATTACTTACCCGATCAAACTACCGCACACCACATATTGTCCTCAAACATCTCATTTCCAACACACCCACCCTCCTCTGCACACCCCTATCTATAGCCCATTCCTCACAACCATTGCTCTCCTAGATAACGTTCTCACCTTCCATACATTCTTCATTGCTTCCAGAACCTTCACCCCCTCCCCCACCCTGTGACTCGCTTCCACTTCCATGCTTCCATGCGCTGCTAAATCCACTTCCAGATATCTAAAACATTCAAACTTACCTCCCAATTAACTTGTTCCTCAACCCTACTGAACCTGATAACCTTGCCCTTATTCACATTTACTCTCAGCTTTCTTCTTTCAGACACTTTACCAAACTCAGTCACCAACCTCTGCAGTTTCTCACCCAAATCAGCCATCAGAGCTGTATCATCATCGAACAACAACTGACTCACTTCCCAAGCCCTCTCATCCACAACAGATTGCATACTTAACCGTCTCCCCAAAACTCTTGCATTCACCTCCCTAACCACCCCATTCATAAACAAATTAAACAACCATAGAGACGTCACTCTTCCTTGCCGCAAACCTATATTCACTGGGAACCAGTCACTTTCCTCTCTTCTTACTCATACACATGCCTTACATCCTTTGTAAAAACTTTTCACTGCTTCTAGCAACTTACCCTCCACACCATATACTCTTAATACCTTCCACAAAGCATATCTATCAACCCTATCATATGCCTTCTTCAAATCCATAAATGCTGCTTACAACTCCATCTATTTTCTAAGTATTTTTCACATTCATTCTTCAGAGCAAATGCCTGATCCATACATTCTCTACCACTTCTGAAACCACACTGCTCTTCCTCAATCTGATGCTCTGTACTTGCCTTCACCCTCTCAACTAATACCTTCCCATATAATTTCCCAGGAATATTCAACAAACTTATACCTCTGTAATTTGAACACTCACCTTTATCCCCTTTGCCTTTGTACAATGGTATTATCCCTGGGGATATGGAAAAAGAATACTTCCCACGTGTTTCCTGCGTATCGTAGAAGGCGACTAAGTGGGGCAGGAGTGGGGGGCTAGAAACACTCCCCTCCTTGTATTTTAACTTTCTAAAAGGGGAAACAGAAGGAGGCATGTGGGGAGTGTTCATCCTCCTCGACGGCTCAGATTGGGGTGTCTAAATGTGTGTGGATGTAACCAAGATCAGAAAAAAGAAGAGATAGGTAGTATGTTTGAGGGAAGGAACCTGGTTGTTTGGCTCTTGAGTGAAACAAAGCTCAAGGGTAAAGGGGTAAAGTGGTTTGGGAATGTCTTGGGGGTAAAGTCAGGGGTTGGTGAAAGGACAAGAGCTAAGGAAGGAGTATCACTACTCCTGAAGCAGTTCTGGGAGTATGTGATGAGAGTGTAAGAAAGTAAATTCTAGATTGATAGAGGTAAAACTGAAAGTGGATGAAGAGAGATTGGTGAATATTGGTGCCTATGCACCTGGTCATAAGAAAGATCGTGAGAGGCAAGTGTTTTGGGAGCAGCTGAGTGAGTGTGTTAGCAGCTTTGATGCATGAGACCAGATTATAGTGATGGGTGATTTGAATGCAAAGGTGAGTAATGTGGCAGTTGAGGGAATAATTGGTGCACATGGGGTGTTTAGTGTTGTAAATGGAAATGGTGAAGAGCTTGTAGATTTGTGTGCTGAAAAAGGACTGGTCATTGGGAATACCAGGTTTAAAAAGAGTGTGAATACCAGGTTTAAGAATAGAGATATACATAAGTATAGGTATGTAAGTAGGAGAGATGGCCAGAGGGCGTTATTGGAGTACGTGTTAATTGATAAGTGTGTGAAAGAGAGACTTTTGGATGTTAATGTGCTGAGAGGGGCAACTGGAGGGGTGTCTGATCATTTTCTTGTGGAGATGAAGGTGAAGCTTTGTAGAGGTTTTCAGAAAAGAAGAGAGAATGTTGCGGTGAAGAAAGTGGTGAGAGTAAGTGAGCTTGGAAAGGAGACTTGTGTGAGGAAGTATCAGGAGAGTTTAAATGCAGAATGGAAAAAGGTGAGAGCAAATGACATAATAAGGGGAGTGGGGGAGGAATGGGATGTATTTAGGGAAGCAGTGGTGGCTTGCGCATGAGAAAGGTGGGAGGTGGGGAGATTAAAAGGGTAGTGAGTGGTGGGATGAAGAATTAAGAATGTTAGTGAAAGAGAAGACTGACGCATTTGGATGATTCGTGCAGGGAAATAGTGCAAATGACTGGGAGATATATATAAAAGAAAGTGGCAGGAGGTCAAGAAAAAAGGTGCAGGTGAAAAAGAGGGCAAATGAGATTTGGGGTGAGAGAGTATTATTTGATTTTAAGGAGAATAAAATTGTTTTGGAAGGAGGTAGATAAAGTGCGTAAGAGAAGAGAACAGGTGGAAACATCATTGAAGAGAGCAAATGGGGAGGTAATAACAAGTAGTGGTGAAGTGAGGAGATGAAGTGAGTATTTTGAAGGTTTGTTGAATGTGTTTGATGGTAGAGTGGCAGATACAGGGTGTTTTGGTTGAGGTGGTGTGCGAAGTGAGAGGGTTAGGGAGAATGATGTGGTAAACAGAGAAGAGGTAGTGAAAGCTTTGTGGAAGATGAAAGCCGGCAAAGTGGTGGGTTTGGATGGTATTGCAGTGGAATTTATTAAAAAGGGAGGTGACTGTGCTGTTGACTGGTTGGTGAGGATATTCAGTGTATGTATGGTTCATGGTGAAGTGCTTGAAGATTGCTGGAATGCATTCATAGTGCCATTGTACAGAGGCAAAGGGGATAAAGGTGAGTGTTCAAATTACAGACATACAAGTTTGTTGAGTATTCCTGGGAAATTTTATGGGAGGGTATTGATTGAGAGGGTGAGGGCATGTACAGAGCATCAGATTGGGGAAGAGCAATGTCATTTCAGAAGTGGTAGAGGGTGCGTAGATCAGGTGTTTGCTTTGAAGAATGTATGTGAGAAATACTTGGAAAAACAGATGGATTTGTATGCAGGATTTATGGATCTGGAGAAGGCATATGATAAGAGTTGATAGAGATGCTCTGCGGAAGGTATTAAGAATATATGGTGTGGGAGGTAAGTTGATAGAAGCAGTGAAAAGTTGTTTCGAGGATGTAAGGCGTGTACTAGTAGGAAGAGAAAAAAGTAATTGGTTCCCAGTGAATGTCAGTTTGCGGCAGGGGTGCCTGATGTCTCCATGGTTGTTTAATTTGTTTATGGATGGGGTTGTTGGGGAGGTTAATGCAAGAGTTTTGGAGAGGGGCAAGTATGCAGTCTATTGGGGATGAGAGCTTGGGAAGTGAGTCAGTTGTTGTTCGATGATGATACAGCGCTGGTGGCTGATTCATGTGAGAAACTGCAGAAGCTGGTGACTGAGTTTGGTAAAGTGTGTTAAAGAAGAAAGCTGAGAGTAAATGTGAATAAGAGCAAGGTTATTAGGTTCAGTAGGGTTGAGGGACAAGTAAATTGGGAGGTAAGTTTGAATGGAGAAAAACTGGAGGAAGGAAAGTGTTTTAGATATCTGGGAGTGGATTTGGCATCAGTTAGAACCATGGAAGTGAGTCACAGGTTGGGGGGGTGAAGGCTCTGGGAGCGTTGAAGAATGTGTGGAAGGCGAGAATGTTATCTCGGAAAGCAAAATACAGTGTGTTTGAAGGAAAAGTGGTTCCAACAATGTTATTGCGAGGCATGGGCTATAGATAGGGTTGTGCGGAGGAGGGTGGATGTGTTGGAAATGAAACATTTGAGAACAGTATGTGGTGTGAGGTGGTTTGATTGAGTAAGTAATGAGGGGTAAGAGAAATGTGTGGAAATAAAAAGAGTGTGATTGAGAAAGCAGAAGAGGGTGTATTGAAATGATTTGGTCACATGGAGAGAATGAGTGAAGAAAGATTGACAAAGAGGATATATGTGTCAGGTTGAAGGAACGAGAATTGGGAGACCAAATTGGAGGTGGAAGGATGGAGTGAAAAAGATTTTGAGCGATCTGGCCCTGAACATGCAGGAGGGTGAAAGGTGTGCAAGAACTAGAGTGAATTGGAACAATGTGGTATACTGGGGTGGACGTGCTGTCAGTGGATTGAACCAGGGCATGTAAAGTGTCTTGGGGTAAACCATGGAAAGTTTTGTGTGGCCTGCATGTGGAAAGGGAACTGTGGTTTCAGTGCATTACACATGACAGCTAGAGACTTGAGTGTAAACAAATGTGGCTTTTGTTGTCTTTTCCCAGCGCTTCCTCGTGCATGTGCGTGGGGAGGGAATTGTCATTTCATGTATGGCAGGGTGTCGACGGGAATGAATAGAGGCAGCAAGTATGAATTATATACATGTGTATATATGTATATCTGTGTGTGTATATTTATATGTATATGTTGAGATGTATAGGTATGTATATGTGCATGTGGACATGTATGTATATACATGAGTTGGAAAGGATCAGAATTTTGCCCGTGATCAAGATATTCCTATGAGTCCACGGGGAAAATGAAACACGAAAAGTTCCCAAGTGAACTTTCATGTAATAATCACATCATCAGGGGAGACACGAGAGAAATATGACAGTCAGTTGATATGCATCGAAGAGACAAAGCTAGGACGCCATTTGGTAAATATGTGATTGTCCATGGACAAAGACAAGAGACAAAGCTAGGATGCCATTTGGTAAACATGTGATTGTCCATGGACAATCACATGTTTACCAAATGGCGTCCTAGCTTCGTCTCTTCGATGCATATCAACTGACTGTTATATTTCTCTCTTGTGTCTCCCCTGATGATGTGATTATTACACGAAAGTGCACTTGGGAACTTTTCGTGTTTCATTTTCCCCGTGAACTCATAGGAATATACATGTGTATGTGGGTGGGTTGGGCCATTCTTTCTTCTGTTTCGCTGTGCTACCTCACTAACTTAGGAGACTGTGACAAAGTATGATAAATATATGAATATATATATTATTATTTATTTATTTTGCTTTGTTGCTGTCTCCCGTGTTAGCGAGTTAGCGCAAGGAAACAGACGAAAGAATGGCCCAACCCACCCACATACACATGTATATACATACACGTCCACACACGCAAATATACATACCTATACATCTCAACGTATACATATATACACACACAGACATATACATATATACACACACTGACATATACATATAAACACATGTACATAATTGATAACATCTGTTCATTCCCAATGCCACCCTGCCACACATGAAAGAAAAACCCCCTCTCCCCTCATGTGTGCTAAGTAGCACCAGGAAAAGACAACAAAGGCCACATTCGTTCACACTCAGTCTCTAGCTGTCATGTAATAATGCACCGAAACCACAGCTCCCATACCACATCCAGGCCCCACAGAACTTTCCATGGTTTATCCCAGACGCTTCACATGCCCTGGTTCAATCCATTGATGGCACGTCGACCCCGGTATACCACATTGTTCCAATTCACTCTTATGCCTTGCTTGCCTTTCACTCTCCTGCATGTTCAGGCCCCGATCACTCAAAATCTTTTTCACTCCATCTTTCCACCTCGAATTTGGTCTCCCAATTCTCCTCGTTCCCTCCACGTCTGACACATATATCCTCTTGGTCAATCTTTCCTCACTCATTCTCTCCATGTGACCAAACCATTTCAAAACACTCTCTTCTACTCTCTCAACCACACTCTTTTTATTACTACACATCTCTCTTACCTTTACATTTCTTACTCGATCAAACCACCTCACACCACATCTCATTTCCAGCATATCCACCCTCCTCCGCACAACTCTATCTATAGTCCACGCCTCGCAACCATGTAACATTGTTGGAACCACTATTCCTTCAAACATACCCATATTTGCTTTCTGAGATAATGTTCTCGAATTCCACACATTCTTCAATGCTCCCAGAACTTTTGCCCCCACCCCCACCCTATGATTCACCTCCGCTTCCATGGTTCCATCCGCTGCCAAATCCACTCCCAGATATCTAAAACACTTCACTTCCTCCAGTTTTTCTCCATTCAAACTTACCTCCCAATTGACTTGTCCCTCAACCCTACTGTACCTAATAACCTTGCTCTTATTCGCATTTACTCTCAACTTTCTTCTTTTACACATTTTACCAAACTCAGTCACCAGCTTCTGCAGTTTCTCACATGAATCAGCCACCAGCGCTGAATCATCAGCGAACAACAACTGACTCACTTCCCGAGCTCTCTCATCCACAACTGACTGCATACTTGCCGCTCTTTCCAAAACTCTTGCATTCACCTCCCTAACAACCCCATCCATAAACAAATTAAACAACCATGGAGACATCACACACTCTTTATTTCCACACATCTCTCTTACCCTTACATTACTTACTCGATCAAATCACCTCACACCACATATTGTCCTCAAACATCTCATTTCTAGCACATCCACCCTCCTGCGCACAACTCTATCCATAGCTCACGCCTTGCAGCCATACAACATTGTTGGAACCACTATTCCTTCAAACATAGCCATTTTTGCTTTCTGAGATAATGTTCTCGACTTCCAAACATTCCATAAGGCTCCCAGAATATATATATATATTTTTTTTTTTTTTTTTTTTTTTTTTTATACTTTGTCGCTGTCTCCCGCGTTTGCGAGGTAGCGCAAGGAAACAGACGAAAGAAATGGCCCAACCCCCCCCCCCCATACACATGTACATACACACGTCCAGACACGCAAATATACATACCTACACAGCCTTCCATGGTTTACCCCAGACGCTTCACATGCCTTGCTTCAATCCACTGACAGCACGTCAACCCCTGTATACCACATGACTCCAATTCACTCTATTTCTTGCCCTCCTTTCACCCTCCTGCATGTTCAGGCCCCGATCACACAAAATCTTTTTCACTCCATCTTTCCACCTCCAATTTGGTCTCCCTCTTCTCCTCGTTCCCTCCACCTCCGACACATATATCCTCTTGGTCAATCTCTCCTCACTCATTCTCTCCATGTGCCCAAACCATTTCAAAACACCCTCTTCTGCTCTCTCGACCACGCTCTTTTTATTTCCACACATCTCTCTTACCCTTACGTTACTTACTCGATCAAACCACCTCACACCACATTTACCCATATATATATATATATATATATTTTTTTTTTTTTTTTTTTTTTTTTTTTTTTTTTTATACTTTGTCGCTGTCTCCCGCGTTTGCGAGGTAGCGCAAGGAAACAGACGAAAGAAATGGCCCAACCCCCCCCATACACATGTACATACACACGTCCACACACACAAACATACACACCCACACAGCTTTCCATGGTTTACCCCGGACGCTCCACATGCCTTGATTCAATCCACTGACAGCACGTCAACCCCTGTATACCACATCGCTCCAATTCACTCTATTCCTTGCCCTCCTTTCACCCTCCTGCATGTTCAGGCCCCGATTCACAAAATCTTTTTCACTCCATCTTTCCACCTCCAATTTGGTCTCCCTCTTCTCCTCGTTCCCTCCACCTCCGACACATATATCCTCTTGGTCAATCTTTCCTCACTCATTCTCTCCATGTGCCCAAACCATTTTAAAACACCCTCTTCTGCTCTCTCAACCACGCTCTTTTTATTTCCACACATCTCTCTTACCCTTACGTTACTTACTCGATCAAACCACCTCACACCACACATTATCCTCAAACATCTCATTTCCAGCACATCCATCCTCCTGCGCACAACTCTATCCATAGCCCACGCCTCGCAACCATACAACATTGTTGGAACTACTATTCCTTCAAACATACCCATTTTTGCTTTCCGGGATAATGTTCTCGACTTCCACACATTTTTCAAGGCTCCCAAAATTTTCGCCCCCTCCCCCACCCTATGATCCACTTCCGCTTCCATGGTTCCATCCGCTGACAGATCCACTCCCAGATATCTAAAACACTTCACTTCCTCCAGTTTTTCACCATACAAACTCACCTCCCAATTGACTTGACCCTCAACCCTACTGTACCTAATAACCTTGCTCTTATTCACATTTACTCTTAACTTTCTTCTTCCACACACTTTACCAAACTCAGTCACCAGCTTCTGCAGTTTCTCACATGAATCCGCCACCAGCGCTGTATCATCAGCGAACAACAACTGACTCACTTCCCAAGCTCTCTCATCCCCAACAGACTTCATACTTGCCCCTCTTTCCAAGACTCTTGCATTTACCTCCCTAACAACCCCATCCATAAACAAATTAAACAACCATGGAGACATCACACACCCCTGCCGCAAACCTACATATATATATATATATATATATATATATATATATTTTTTTTTTTTTTTTTTTTTTTTTTTCTGTCTCCCGCGTTTGCGAGGTAGCGCAAGGAAACAGACGAAAGAAATGGCCCAACCCACCCCCATACACATGTATATACATACGTCCACACATGCAAATATACATACCTACACAGCTTTCCATGGTTTACCCCAGACGCTCCACATCCCACATATATATATATATATATATATTATCCCTGGGGATAGGGGTGAAAGAATACTTCCCACGCATTCCTCGCTTCGAGAAAGCCTAGAGGGGAGGGGAGGGGGGGCCAAAAAATCCCCCCCTCCTTGTTTTTTTTTTAACTTTCTAAAATGGGAAACAATATATTATATATATATTATATAATTTTAAATAATAATATTATATATATATAAAATATAAAAATATATAAAATAACCCCGGGGGTTGGGGGTTTAAGGTTAAGAATATTTCCCCCACCCCTTTCCCCCTGCGTGTCTAAAGGCGAAAAAAAAAGGGGGGGGAGCGGGGGGGCTGGAAATCCCCCCTCCCCGGTTTTTTTTTTCCCCCCCCCCCCCCCCCCAAAAAAAAGAATGAAAAATTTTGGCCGGGTGAGGTTTTCCCCTCAAAGGCAGTTCCTCTGTTCTTAACATTCCTTGCTAATGGGGGAAAGGGCGAATTTTTTAAAATAAAATGAAAGGGGGTTTTTTTGAAGGGTTTTGGGGCCCAGGGAAAGGAATAGTGGGGAAAAAATTTAAAAAAAAAGGGGATAAGGGGCGGGGGTGGGGAACAGGAGAAGAGGAGCCCAAAAAATTGGAGGGGGAAAAATTTGGATAAAAAGATTTTGTTGATGGGGGTTTTTAAACAGCGGGAGGGTAAAGGGAGGGAAAGGGAAAAAGGAGTAAATTTGGAGCGTTTTGTGGTAAAAACCGGGGTTACGTCTGCCCGTGGTTTTGAAAAAGGGCATGTGAAAGGTTCTGGGGTAAACCAGGGAAAGGTGTAGGTATTATATTTGCGGGGGTGGACTTTATGTTTTATACATTGATGGGGGGGGGGTTTGGGGCCATTTCTTTCGTCTGTTTCCTTGCGCTACCTCGCAAACGCGGGAGACAGCGACAATAAAATATATATATATATATATATATATATATATATATATATTATATATATATATTATTATATATGTATATATAAACGCGGGAGACATATATATATATTATATATATATATATATATATATATATATATATATATATATATTATATATTATATATATATATATATATATATATATATATATATATATATATATATATATATATATATATATATGTATATATATAAACGCGGGAGACAGCGACAAAGTATAAAAAAAAAATATATATATATATATATATATATATATATCTTTCATTCATTCAAACCATTCGCCATTTCCCGCATTAGCAAGGTAGTGTTGAGAACAGAGGACTGGGCCTTTGAGGGAATACCCTCACCTGGCCCAACTCTGTTCATTCTTTTGGGGGGAGAAAAAAAGAAAAAAACCGAGAGGGGAGGATTTCCAGCCCCCCCGCTCCCTCCCCTTTTAGTCGCCTTCTAGGACACGCAGGGAATGCGTGGGAAGTATTCTTAATCCCCCATCCCCAGGGATTATATATATATATATATATATATATATATATATATATATATATATATATATATATCTGTTTCCCATTTTAGAAAGTTAAAAAAAATACAAGGAGGGGAGGATTTCTGGCCCCCCGCTCCCGTCCCCTCTACTCGCTTTCTACGACACGCGAGGAATGCGTGGGAAGTATTCTTTCACCCCTATCCCCAGGGATAATATATATATATATATATCCCTGGGGATAGGGGATTAAGAATACTTCCCACGTATTCCCTGCGTGTCGTAGAAGGCGACTAAAAGGGGAGGGAGCGGGGTGCTGGAAATCCTCCCCTCTCGGTTTTTTTTTTTTTTTTTTTTTTTTTCCAAAAGAAGGAACAGAGAATTGGGCCAGGTGAGGGTATTCCCTCAAAGGCCCAGTCCTCTGTTCTTAACGCTACCTCGCTAATGCGGGAAATGGCGGGAGACAGCGACAAAGTATAAAAAAAAAAAAAAAAAAAAAAAAAATATATATATATATATATATATATATATATATATATATATATATATTTATACACACACGCACACACACACACAC